>NW_027524749.1:0-28454 GCF_052094955.1 Ictidomys tridecemlineatus
TGATTTAGACTTCCAAATACATGTATCCCTATAGAAGAAAACAGAGGGAAACCTCAAAATGAAACCGGTTACTGCCAACGAACGGTTTAACCTAGAAGAACAAAATTTGGCGAGCCAAGTGGGATTGGTGTACTGATCATTACCTGAAAGTTTCATCAAGATTGGGTGAAAAAGTGTGTGCTGAGATTTCAGGCAACTCGTAGTTTTTTGGAAGCTTGGCAGGCCCTTTCCATGAAAGTGATTCTCGCCAGTCTCTGCTTAGGGCTACATCAACAGCAAACAAACCATAGAGATAGAACTTGAAACTGCTTTATTGTGTCAAGTTTCAAAGAGCTAGCACAAACCGTGTTTGATTTAGAGTTCCAAATACATGTATCCCTATAGGAGAAAACAGAGTGAAACCTCAAAATGAACCGGTTACTGCCAACGAACGGTTTAACCTAGAAGAACGAAATTTGGCGAGCCAAGTGGGATTGGTGTACACATCATTACCTGAAAGTTTCATCAAGATTGGGTGAAAAAGTGTGTGCTGAGATTTCAGGCAACTCGTAGTTTTTGGAAGCTTGGCAGGCCCTTTCCATGAAAGTGATTCTCGCCAGTCTCTGCTTAGGGCTACATCAACAGCAAAGAAACCATAGAGATAGAACTTGAAACTGCTTTATTGTGTCAAGTTTCAAAGAGCTAGCACAAACCGTGTTTGATTTAGAGTTCCAAATACATGTATCCCTATAGGAGAAAACAGAGTGAAACCTCAAAATGAAACCGGTTACTGCCAACGAACGGTTTAACCTAGAAGAACGAAATTTGGTGAGCCAAGTGGGATTGGTGTACTAATCATTACCTGAAAGTTTCATCAAGATTGGGTGAAAAAGTGTGTGCTGAGATTTCAGGCAACTCATAGTTTTTTGGAAGCTTGGCAGGCCCTTTCCATGAAAGTGATTCTCGCCAGTCTCTGCTTAGGGCTACATCAACAGCAAACAAACCATAGAGATAGAACTTGAAACTGCTTTATTGTGTCAAGTTTCAAAGAGCTAGCACAAACCGTGTTTGATTTAGAGTTCCAAATACATGTATCCCTATAGGAGAAAACAGAGTGAAACCTCAAAATGAAACCGGTTACTGCCAACGAACGGTTTAACCTAGAAGAACGAAATTTGGCGAGCCAAGTGGGATTGGTGTACTGATCATTACCTGAAAGTTTCATCAAGATTGGGTGAAAAAGTGTTTGCTGAGATTTCAGGCAACTCGTAGTTTTTGGAAGCTTGGCAGGCCCTTTCCATGAAAGTGATTCTCGCCAGTCTCTGCTTAGGGCTACATCAACAGCAAACAAACCATAGAGATAGAACTTGAAACTGCTTTATTGTGTCAAGTTTCAAAGAGCTAGCACAAACCGTGTTTGATTTAGAGTTCCAAATACATGTCTCCCTATAGGAGAAAACAGAGTGAAATCTCAAAATGAAACCGGTTACTGCCAAGGAACGGTTTAACCTAGAAGAACGAAATTTGGCGAGCCAAGTGGGATTGGTGTACTGATCATTACCTGAAAGTTTCATCAAGATTGGGTGAAAAAGTATGTGCTGAGATTTCAGGCAACTCGTAGTTTTTTGCAAGCTTGGCAGGCCCTTTCCATGAAAGTGATTCTCGCCAGTCTCTGCTTAGGGCCTCATCAACAGCAAACAAACCATAGAGATAGAACTTGAAACTGCTTTATTGTGTCAAGTTTCAAAGAGCTAGCACAAACCGTGTTTGATTTAGAGTTGCAAATACATGTATCCCTATAGGAGAAAACAGAGTGAAACCTCAAAATGAAACCGGTTACTGCCAACGAACGGTTTAACCTAGAAGAACGAAATTTGGCGAGCCAAGTGGGATTGGTGTACTGATCATTACCTGAAAGTTTCATCAAGATTGGGTGAAAAAGTGTGTGCTGAGATTTCAGGCAACTCGTAGTTTTTTGGAAGCTTGGCAGGCCCTTTCCATGAAAGTGATTCTCGCCAGTCTCTGCATAGGGCTACATCAACAGCAAACAAACCATAGAGATAGAACTTGAAACTGCTTTATTGTGTCAAGTTTCAAAGAGCTAGCAAAAACCGTGTTTGATTTAGACTTCCAAATACATGTATCCCTATAGGAAAAAACAGAGGGAAACCTCAAAATGAAACCGGTTACTGCCAACGAACGGTTTAACCTAGAAGAACGAAATTTGTCGAGCCAAGTGGGATTGGTGTACTGATCATTACCTGAAAGTTTCATCAAGATTGGGTGAAAAAGTGTGTGGTGAGATTTCAGGCAACTCGTAGTTTTTTGGAAGCTTGGCAGGCCCTTTCCATGAAAGTGATTCTCGCCAGTCTCTGCTTAGGGCTACATCAACAGCAAACAAACCATAGAGATAGAACTTGAAAATGCTTTATTGTGTCAAGTTTCAAAGAGCTAGCACAAACCGTGTTTGATTTAGACTTCCAAATACATGTATCCCTATAGGAGAAAACAGAGGGAAACCTCAAAATGAAACCGGTTACTGCCAACGAACGGTTTAACCTAGAAGAACGAAATTTGTCGAGCCAAGTGGGATTGGTGTACTGATCATTACCTGAAAGTTTCATCAAGATTGGGTGAAAAAGTGTGTGCTGAGATTTCAGGCAACTCGTAGTTTTTTGGAAGCTTGGCAGGCCCTTTCCATGAAAGTGATTCTCGCCAGTCTCTGCTTAGGGCTACATCAACAGCAAACAAACCATAGAGATAGAACTTGAGACTGCTTTATTGTGTCAAGTTTCAAAGAGCTAGCACAAACCGTGTTTGATTTAGAGTTCCAAATACATGTATCCCTATAGGAGAAAACAGAGTGAAACCTCAAAATGAAACCGGTTACTGCCAACGAACGGTTTAACCTAGAAGAACGAAATTTGGTGAGCCAAGTGGGATTGGTGTACTAATCATTACCTGAAAGTTTCATCAAGATTGGGTGAAAAAGTGTGTGCTGAGATTTCAGGCAACTCATAGTTTTTTGGAAGCTTGGCAGGCCCTTTCCATGAAAGTGATTCTCGCCAGTCTCTGCTTAGGGCTACATCAACAGCAAACAAACCATAGAGATAGAACTTGAAACTGCTTTATTGTGTCAAGTTTCAAAGAGCTAGCACAAACCGTGTTTGATTTAGAGTTCCAAATACATGTATCCCTATAGGAGAAAACAGAGTGAAACCTCAAAATGAAACCGGTTACTGCCAACGAACGGTTTAACCTAGAAGAACGAAATTTGGCGAGCCAAGTGGGATTGGTGTACTGATCATTACCTGAAAGTTTCATCAAGATTGGGTGAAAAAGTGTTTGCTGAGATTTCAGGCAACTCGTAGTTTTTTGGAAGCTTGGCAGGCCCTTTCCATGAAAGTGATTCTCGCCAGTCTCTGCTTAGGGCTACATCAACAGCAAACAAACCATAGAGATAGAACTTGAAACTGCTTTATTGTGTCAAGTTTCAAAGAGCTAGCACAAACCGTGTTTGATTTAGAGTTCCAAATACATGTCTCCCTATAGGAGAAAACAGAGTGAAATCTCAAAATGAAACCGGTTACTGCCAAGGAACGGTTTAACCTAGAAGAACGAAATTTGGCGAGCCAAGTGGGATTGGTGTACTGATCATTACCTGAAAGTTTCATCAAGATTGGGTGAAAAAGTATGTGCTGAGATTTCAGGCAACTCGTAGTTTTTTGCAAGCTTGGCAGGCCCTTTCCATGAAAGTGATTCTCGCCAGTCTCTGCTTAGGGCCTCATCAACAGCAAACAAACCATAGAGATAGAACTTGAAACTGCTTTATTGTGTCAAGTTTCAAAGAGCTAGCACAAACCGTGTTTGATTTAGAGTTGCAAATACATGTATCCCTATAGGAGAAAACAGAGTGAAACCTCAAAATGAAACCGGTTACTGCCAACGAACGGTTTAACCTAGAAGAACGAAATTTGGCGAGCCAAGTGGGATTGGTGTACTGATCATTACCTGAAAGTTTCATCAAGATTGGGTGAAAAAGTGTGTGCTGAGATTTCAGGCAACTCGTAGTTTTTTGGAAGCTTGGCAGGCCCTTTCCATGAAAGTGATTCTCGCCAGTCTCTGCTTAGGGCTACATCAACAGCAAACAAACCATAGAGATAGAACTTGAAACTGCTTTATTGTGTCAAGTTTCAAAGAGCTAGCAAAAACCGTGTTTGATTTAGACTTCCAAATACATGTATCCCTATAGGAAAAAACAGAGGGAAACCTCAAAATGAAACCGGTTACTGCCAACGAACGGTTTAACCTAGAAGAACGAAATTTGTCGAGCCAAGTGGGATTGGTGTACTGATCATTACCTGAAAGTTTCATCAAGATTGGGTGAAAAAGTGTGTGGTGAGATTTCAGGCAACTCGTAGTTTTTTGGAAGCTTGGCAGGCCCTTTCCATGAAAGTGATTCTCGCCAGTCTCTGCTTAGGGCTACATCAACAGCAAACAAACCATAGAGATAGAACTTGAAAATGCTTTATTGTGTCAAGTTTCAAAGAGCTAGCACAAACCGTGTTTGATTTAGACTTCCAAATACATGTATCCCTATAGGAGAAAACAGAGGGAAACCTCAAAATGAAACCGGTTACTGCCAACGAACGGTTTAACCTAGAAGAACGAAATTTGTCGAGCCAAGTGGGATTGGTGTACTGATCATTACCTGAAAGTTTCATCAAGATTGGGTGAAAAAGTGTGTGCTGAGATTTCAGGCAACTCGTAGTTTTTTGGAAGCTTGGCAGGCCCTTTCCATGAAAGTGATTCTCGCCAGTCTCTGCATAGGGATACATCAACAGCAAACAATCCATAGAGATAGAACTTGAAACTGCTTTATTGTGTCAAGTTTCAAAGAGCTAGCACAAACCGTGTTTGATTTAGAGTTCCAAATACATGTCTCCCTATAGGAGAAAACAGAGTGAAACCTCAAAATGAAACCGGTTACTGCCAACGAACGGTTTAACCTAGAAGAACGAAATTTGCCGAGCCAAGTGGGATTGGTGTACTGATCATTACCTGAAAGTTTCATCAAGATTGGGTGAAAAAGTGTTTGCTGAGATTTCAGGCAACTCGTAGTTTTTTGGAAGCTTGGCAGGCCCTTTCCATGAAAGTGATTCTCGCCAGTCTCTGCTTAGGGCTACATCAACAGCAAAGAAACCATAGAGATAGAACTTGAAAGTGCTTTATTGTGTCAAGTTTCAAAGAGCTAGCACAAACCGTGTTTGATTTAGACTTCCAAATACATGTATCCCTATAGGAGAAAACAGAGTGAAACCTCAAAATGAAACCGGTTACTGCCAACGAACGGTTTAACCTAGAAGAACGAAATTTGGCGAGCCAAGTGGGATTGGTGTACCTATCATTACCTGAAAGTTTCATCAAGATTGGGTGAAAAAGTGTGTGCTGAGATTTCAGGCAACTCGTAGTTTTTTGGAAGCTTGGCAGGCCCTTACCATGAAAGTGATTCTCGCCAGTCTCTGCTTAGGGCTACATCAACAGCAAACAAACCATAGAGATAGAACTTGAAACTGCTTTATTGTTTCAAGTTTCAAAGAGCTAGCGCAAACCGTGTTTGATTTAGAGTTCCAAATACATGTCTCCCTGTAGGAGAAAACAGAGTGAAATCTCAAAATGAAACCAGTTACTGTCAACGAACGGTTTAACCTAGAAGAACGAAATTTGGCGAGCAAAGTGTGATTGGTGTACTGATCATTACCTGAAAGTTTCATCAAGATTGGGTGAAAAAGTGTGTGCTGAGATTTCAGGCAACTCGTAGTTTTTTGGAAGCTTGGCAGGAACTTTCCATGAAAGTGATTCTCGCCAGTCTCTGCTTAGGGCTACATCAACAGCAAACAAACCATAGAGATAGAACTTGAAACTGCTTTATTGTGTCAAGTTTCAAAGAGCTAGCACAAACCGTGTTTGATTTAGAGTTCCAAATACATGTATCCCTATAGCAGAAAACAGAGTGAAACCTCAAAATGAAACCGGTTACTGCCAACGAATGGTTTAACCTAGAAGAACGAAATTTGTCGAGCCAAGTGGGATTGGTGTACTGATCATTACCTGAAAGATTCATCAAGATTGGGTGAAAAAGTGTGTGCTGAGATTTCAGGCAACTCGTAGTTTTTTGGAAGCTTGGCAGGCCCTTTCCATGAAAGTGATTCTCGCCAGTCGCTGCTTAGGGCTACCTCAACAGCAAACAAACCATAGAGATAGAACTTGAAACTGCTTTATTGTGTCAAGTTTCAAAGAGCTAGCGCAAACCGTGTTTGATTTAGACTTCCAAATACATGTATCCCTAAAGGAAAAACAGAGTGAAACCTCAAAATGAAACCGGTTACTGCAAACGAACGGTTTAACCTAGAAGAACGAAATTTGGCGAGCCAAGTGGGATTGGTGTACTGATCATTACCTGAAAGTTTCATCAAGATTGGGTGAAAAAGTGTGTGCTGAGATTTCAGGCAACTCGTAGTTTTTTGGAAGCTTGGCAGGCCCTTTCCATGAAAGTGATTCTCGCCAGTCTCTGCTTAGGGCTACATCAACAGCTAACAAACCACATAGATAGAACTTGAAACTGCTTTATTGTGTCAAGTTTCAAAGAGCTAGCACAAACCGTGTTTGATTTAGAGTTCCAAATACATGTATCCCTATAGGAGAAAACAGAGTGAAACCTCAAAATGAAACTGGTTACTGCCAACGAACGGTTTAACCTAGAAGAACGAAATTTGGCGAGCCAAGAGGGATTGGTGTACTGATCATTACCTGAAAGTTTCATCAAGATTGGGTGAAAAAGTGTGTGCTGAGATTTCAGGCAACTCGTAGTTTTTTGGAAGCTTGGCAGGCCCTTTCCATGAAAGTTATTCTCGCCAGTCGCTGCTTAGGGCTACCTCAACAGCAAACAAACCATAGAGATAGAACTTGAAACTGCTTTATTGTGTCAAGTTTCAAAGAGCTAGCGCAAACCGTGTTTGATTTAGACTTCCAAATACATGTATCCCTATAGGGAAAAACAGAGTGAAACCTCAAAATGAAACCGGTTACTGCAAACGAACGGTTTAACCTAGAAGAACGAAATTTGGCGAGCCAAGTGGGATTGGTGTAGTGATCATTACCTGAAAATTTCATCAAGATTGGGTGAAAAAGTGTGTGCTGAGATTTCAGGCAACTCGTAGTTTTTTGGAAGCTTGGCAGGCCCTTTCCATGAAAGTGATTCTCGCCAGTCTCTGCTTAGGGCTACATCAACAGCAAAGAAACCATAGAGATAGAACTTGAAACTGCTTTATTGTGTCAAGTTTCAAAGAGCTAGCACAAACCGTGTTTGATTTAGACTTCCAAATACATGTATCCCTATAGGAGAAAACAGAGTGAAACCTCAAAATGAAACCGGTTACTGCCTACGAACGGTTTAACCTAGAAGAATGAAATTTGGCGAGCCAAGTGGGATTGGTGTACTGATCATTACCTGAAAGTTTCATCAAGATTGGTTGAAAAAGTGTGTGCTGAGATTTCAGGCAATTCGTAGTTTTTTGGAAGCTTGGCAGGCCCTTACCATGAAAGTGATTCTCGCCAGTCTCTGCTTAGGGCTACATCAACAGAAAACAAACCATAGAGATAGAACTTTAAACTGCTTTATGTGTCAAGTTTCAAAGAGCTAGCACAAACCGTGTTTGATTTAGAGTTCCAAATACATGTATCCCTATAGGAGAAAACAGAGTGAAACCTCAAAATGAAACCGGTTACTGCCAACGAACGGTTTAACCTAGAAGAACGAAATTTGGCGAGCCAAGTGGGATTGGTGTACTGATCATTACCTGAAAGTTTCATCAAGATTGGGTGAAAAAGTGTGTGCTGAGATTTCAGGCAACTCGTAGTTTTTTGGAAGCTTGGCAGGCCCTTTCCATGAAAGTGATTCTCGCCAGTCTCTGCTTAGTGCTACATCAACAGCAAACAAACCATAGAGATAGAACTTGAAACTGCTTTATTGTGTCAAGTTTTAAAGAGCTAGCACAAACTGTGTTTGATTTAGACTTCCAAATACATGTATCCCTATAGGAGAAAACAGAGTGAAACCTCAAAATGAAACCGGTTACTGCCAACGAACGGTTTAACCTAGAAGAACGAAATTTGGCGAGCCAAGTGGGATTGGTGTACTGATCATTACCTGAAAGTTTCATCAAGATTGGGTGAAAAAGTGTGTGCTGAGATTTCAGGCATCTCGTAGTTTTTTGGAAGCTTGGCAGGCCCTTTCCATGAAAGTGATTCTCGCCAGTCTCTGCTTAGGGCTACATCAACAGCAAACAAACCATAGAGATAGAACTTGAAACTGCTTTATTGTGTCTAGTTTCAAAGAGCTAGCACAATCCGTGTTTGATTTAGAGTTCCAAATACATGTATCCCTATAGGAGAAAACAGAGTGAAACCTCAAAATGAAACCGGTTACTGCCAACGAACGGTTTAACCTAGAAGAACGAAATTTGGCGAGCCAAGTGGGATTGGTGTACTGATCATTACCTGAAAGTTTCATCAAGATTGGGTGAAAAAGTGTGTGCTGAGATTTCAGGCAACTCGTAGTTTTTTGGAAGCTTGGCAAGCCCTTTCCATGAAAGTTATTCTCGCCAGTCTCTGCTTAGGGCTACATCAACAGCAAACAAACCATAGAGATAGAACTTGAAACTGCTTTATTGTGTCAAGTTTCATAGAGCTAGCACAAACCGTGTTTGATTTAGAGTTCCAAATACATGTATCCCTATAGCAGAAAACAGAGTGAAACCTCAAAATGAAACCGGTTACTGCCAACGAACGGTTTAACCTAGAAGAACGAAATTTGGCGAGCCAAGTGGGATTGGTGTACTGATCATTACCTGAAAGATTCATCAAGATTGGGTGAAAAAGTGTGTGCTGAGATTTCAGGCAACTCGTAGTTTTTTGGAAGCTTGGCAGGCCCTTTCCATGAAAGTGATTCTCGCCAGTCGCTGCTTAGGGCTACCTCAACAGCAAACAAACCATAGAGATAGAACTTTAAACTGCTTTATTGTGTCAAGTTTCAAAGAGCTAGCGCAAACCGTGTTTGATTTAGACTTCCAAATACATGTATCCCTAAAGGAAAAACAGAGTGAAACCTCAAAATGAAACCGGTTACTGCCAACGAACGGTTTAACCTAGAAGAACGAAATTTGGCGAGCCAAGTGGGATTGGTGTACTGATCATTACCAGAAAGTTTCATCAAGATTGGGTGAAAAAGTGTGTGCTGAGATTTCAGGCATCTCGTAGTTTTTTGGAAGCTTGGCAGGCCCTTTCCATGAATGTGATTCTCGCCAGTCTCTGCTTAGGGCTACATCAAGAGCAAACAAACCATAGAGATAGAACTTGAAACTGCTTTATTGTGTCAAGTTTCAAAGAGCTAGCACTATCCGTGTTTGATTTAGAGTTCCAAATACATGTATCCCTATAAGAGAAAACAGAGTGAAACCTCAAAATGAAACCGGTTACTGCCAACGAACGGTTTAACCTAGAAGAACGAAATTTGGCGAGCCAAGTGGGATTGGTGTAGTGATCATTACCTGAAAGTTTCATCAAGATTGGGTGAAAAAGTGTGTGTTGAGATTTCAGGCAACTCGTAGTTTTTTGGAAGCTTGGCAGGCCCTTTCCATGAAAGTGATTCTCTCCAGTCTCTGCTTAGGGCTACATCAACAGCAAACAAACCATAGAGATAGAACTTGAAACTGCTTTATTGTGTCAAGTTCCAAAGAGCTAGCACAAACCGTGTTTGATTTAGACTTCCAAATACATGTATCCCTATAGGAGAAAACAGAGGGAAACCTCAAAATGAAACCGGTTACTGCCAACGAACGGTTTAACCGAGAAGAACGAAATTTGGCGAGCCAAGTGGGATTGGTGTACAGATCATTACCTGAAAGTTTCATCAAGATTGGGTAAAAAAGTGTGTGCTGAGATTTCAGGCAACTCGTAGTTTTTTGGAAGCTTGGCAGGCCCTTTCCATGAAAGTGATTCTCGCCAGTCGCTGCTTAGGGCTACATCAACAGCAAACAAACCATAGAGATAGAACTTGAAACTGCTTTATTGTGTCAAGTTTCAAAGAGCTAGAACAAACCGTGTTTGATTTAGAGTTCCAAATACATGTATCCCTATAGGAGAAAACAGATTGAAACCGGTTACTGCCAACGAACGGTTTAACCTACAAGTACGAAATTTGGCGAGCCAAGTGGGATTGGTGTACTGATCAATACCTGAAAGTTTCATCAAGATTGGGTGAAAAAGTGTCTGCTGAGATTTCAGGCAACTCGTAGTTTTTTGGAAGCTTGGCAGGCCCTTTCCATGAAAGTGATTCTCGCCAGTCTCTGCTTAGGGCTACATCAACAGCAAACAAACCGTAGAGATAGAACTTGAAACGGCTTTATTGTGTCAAGTTTCAAAGAGCTAGCACAAACCGTGTTTGATTTAGAGTTCCAAATACATGTATCCCTATAGGAGAAAACAGAGTGAAACGTCAAAATGAAACCGGTTACTGCCAACGAACGGTTTAACCTAGAAGAACGAAATTTGGTGAGCCAAGTGGGATTGGTGTACTGATCATTACCTGAAAGTTTCATCAAGATTGGGTGACAAAGTGTGTGCTGAGATTTCAGGCAACTCGTAGTTTTTTGGAAGCTTGGCAGGCCCTTTCCATGAAAGTGATTCTCGCCAGTCTCTGCTTAGGGCTACATCAACAGCAAACAAACCATAGAGATAGAACTTGAAACGGCTTTATTGTGTCAAGTTTCAAAGAGCTAGCACAAACCGTGTTTGATTTAGAGTTCCAAATACATGTATCCCTATAGGAGAAAACAGAGTGAAACCTCAAAATGAAACCGGTTACTGCCAACGAACGGTTTAACCTAGAAGAACTTAATTTGGTGAGCCAAGTGGGATTGGTGTACTGATCATTACCTGAAAGTTTCATCAAGATTGGGTGAAAAAGTGTGTGCTGAGATTTCAGGCAACTCGTAGTTTTTTGGAAGCTTGGCAGGCCCTTTCCATGAAAGTGATTCTCGCCAGTCTCTGCTTAGGGCTACATCAACAGCAAACAAACCATAGAGATAGAACTTGAAACTGCTTTATTCTGTCAAGTTTCAAAGAGCTAGCACAAACCGTGTTTGATTTAGAGTTCCAAATACATGTATCCCAATAGGAGAAAACAGAGTGAAACCTCAAAATGAAACCGGTTACTGCCAACGAACGGTTTAACCTAGAAGAACGAAATTTGGTGAGCCAAGTGGGATTGGTGTACTGATCATTACCTGAAAGTTTCATCAAGATTGGGTGAAAAAGTGTGTGCTGAGATTTCAGGCAACTCGTAGTTTTTTGGAAGCTTGGCAGGCCCTTTCCATGAAAGTGATTCTCGCCAGTCTCTTCTTAGGGCTACATCAACAGCAAACAAACCATAGAGATAGAACTTGAAACTGCTTTATTGTGTCAAGTTTCAAAGAGCTAGCACAAACCGTGTTTGATTTAGAGTTCCAAATACATGTATCCCTATAGGAGAAAACAGATTGAAACCTCAAAATGAAACCGGTTACTGCCAACGAACGGTTTAACCTACAAGTACGAAATTTGGCGAGCCAAGTGGGATTGGTGTACTGATCAATACCTGAAAGTTTCATCAAGATTGGGTAAAAAAGTGTCTGCTGAGATTTCAGGCAACTCGTAGTTTTTTTGAAGCTTGGCAGGCCCTTTCCATGAAAGTGATTCTCGCCAGTCTCTGCTTAGGGCTACATCAACAGCAAACAAACCATAGAGATAGAACTTGAAACTGCTTTATTGTGTCAAGTTTGAAAGAGCTAGCACAAACCGTGTTTGATTTAGAGTTGCAAATACATGTATCCCTATAGGAGAAAACAGAGTGAAACCTCAAAATGAAACCGGTTACTGCCAACGAACGGTTTAACCTAGAAGAACGAAATTTGGCGAGCCAAGTGGGATTGGTGTACTGATCATTACCTGAAAGTTTCATCAAGATTGGGTGAAAAAGTGTGTGCTGAGATTTCAGGCAACTCGTAGTTTTTTGGAAGCTTGGCAGGCCCTTTCCATCTAAGTGATTCTCGCCAGTCTCTGCTTAGGGCTACATCAACAGCAAACAAACCATAGAGATAGAACTTGAAACGGCTTTATTGTGTCAAGTTTCAAAGAGCTAGCACAAACCGTGTTTGATTTAGAGTTCCAAATACATGTATCCCTATAGGAGAAAACAGAGTGAAACGTCAAAATGAAACCGGTTACTGCCAACGAACGGTTTAACCTAGAAGAACGAAATTTGGTGAGCCAAGTGGGATTGGTGTACTGATCATTACCTGAAAGTTTCATCAAGATTGGGTGAAAAAGTGTGTGCTGAGATTTCAGGCAACTCGTAGTTTTTTGGAAGCTTGGCAGGCCCTTTCCATGAAAGTGATTCTCGCCAGTCTCTGCTTAGGGCTACATCAACAGCAAACAAACCATAGAGATAGAACTTGAAACTGCTTTATTGTGTCAAGTTTCAAAGAGCTAGCACAAACCGTGTTTGATTTAGACTTCCAAATACATGTATCCCTATAGGAGAAAACAGAGGGAAACCTCAAAATGAAACTGGTTACTGCCTACGAACGGTTTAACCTAGAAGAACGAAATTTGGCGAGCCAAGTGGGATTGGTGTACTGATCATTACCTGAAAGTTTCATCAAGATTGGGTGAAAAAGTGTGTGCTGAGATTTCAGGCAACTCGTAGTTTTTTGGAAGCTTGGCAGGAACTTTCCATGAAAGTGATTCTCGCCAGTCTCTGCTTAGGGCTACATCAACAGCAAACAAACCATAGAGATAGAACTTGAAACTGCTTTTTTGTGTCAAGTTTCAAAGAGCTAGCACAAACCGTGTTTGATTTAGAGTTCCAAATACATGTATCCCTATAGGAGAAAACAGAGTGAAACCTCAAAATGAAACCGGTTACTGCCAATGAACGGTTTAACCTAGAAGAACGAAATTTGTCGAGCCAAGTGGGATTGGTGTACTGATCATTACCTGAAAGTTTCATCAAGATTGGGTGAAAAAGTGTGTGCTGAAATTTCAGGCAACTCGTAGTTTTTTGGAAGCTTGGCAGGCCCTTTCCATGAAAGTGATTCTCGCCAGTCTCTGCTTAGGGCTACATCAACAGCAAACAAAACATAGAGATAGAACTTGAAACTGCTTTATTGTGTCAAGTTTCAAAGAGCTAGCACAAACCGTGTTTGTGTTAGAGTTCCAAAAACATGTATCCCCATAGGAGAAAACAGAGGGAAACCTCAAAATGAAACCGGTTACTGCCAACGAACGGTTTAACCTAGAAGAACGAAATTTGACGAGCCAAGTGGGATTGGTGTACTGATCATTACCTGAAAGTTTCATCAAGATTGGGTGAAAAATTGTGTGCTGAGATTTCAGGCAACTCGTAGTTTTTTGGAAGCTTGGCAGGCCCTTTCCATGAAAGTGATTCTCGCCAGTCTCTGCTTAGGGCTACATGAACAGCAAACAAACCATAGAGATAGAACTTGATACGGCTTTATTGTGTCAAGTTTAAAAGAGCTAGCACAAACCGTGTTTGATTTAGAGTTCCAAATACATGTATCCCTATAGGAGAAAACAGAGTGAAACGTCAAAATGAAACCGGTTACTGCCAACGAACGGTTTAACCTAGAAGAACGAAATTTGGTGAGCCAAGTGAGATTGGTGTACTGATCATTAACTGAAAGTTTCATCAAGATTGGGTGAAAAAGTGTGTGCTGAGATTTCAGGCAACTCGTAGTTTTTTGGAAGCTTGTCAGGCCCTTTCCATGATAGTGATTCTCGCCAGTCTCTGCTTAGGGCTACATCAACAGCAAACAAACCATACAGATAGAACTTGAAACGGCTTTATTGTGTCAAGTTTCAAAGAGCTAGCACAAACCGTGTTTGATTTAGAGTTCCAAATACATGTATCCCTATAGGAGAAAACAGAGTGAAACGTCAAAATGAAACCGGTTACTGCCAACGAACGGTTTAACCTAGAAGAACGAAAGTTGGTGAGCCAAGTGGGATTGGTGTACTGATCATTACCTGAAAGTTTCATCAAGATTGGGTGAAAAAGTGTGTGCTGAGATTTCAGGCAACTCGTAGTTTTTTGGAAGCTTGGCAGGCCCTTTCCATGAAAGTGATTCTCGCCAGTCTCTGCTTAGGGCTACATCAACAGCAAACAAACCATAGAGATAGAACTTGAAACTGCTTTATTGTGTCAAGTTTCAAAGAGCTAGCACAAACCGTGTTTGATTTAGAGTTCCAAATACATGTATCCCTATAGGAGAAAACAGAGTGAAACCTCAAAATGAAACCGGTTACTGCCAACGAACGGTTTAAACTAGAAGAACGAAATTTGGCGAGCCAAGTGGGATTGGTGTACTGATCATTACCTGAAAGTTTCATCAAGATTGGGTGAAAAAGTGTGTGCTGAGATTTCAGGCAACTCGTAGTTTTTTGGAAGCTTGGCAGGCCCTTTCCATGAAAGTGATTCTCGCCAGTCTCTGCTTAGGGCTACATCAACAGCAAACAAATCATAGAGATAGAACTTGAAACTGCTTTATTGTGTCAAGTTTCAAAGAGCTAGCACAAACCGTGTTTGATTTAGACTTCCAAATACATGTATCCCTATAGGAGAAAACAGAGGGAAACCTCAAAATGAAACCGGTTACTGCCAACGAACAGTTTAACCTACAAGTACGAAATTTGGCGAGCCAAGTGGGATTGGTGTACTGATCAATACCTGAAAGTTTCATCAAGATTGGGTCAAAAAGTGTCTGCTGAGATTTCAGGCAACTCGTAGTTTTTTGGAAGCTTGGCAGGCCCTTTCCATGAATGTGATTCTCGCCAGTCTCTGCTTAGGGCTACATCAACAGCAAACAAACCGTAGAGATAGAACTTGAAACGGCTTTATTGTGTCAAGTTTCAAAGAGCTAGCACAAACCGTGTTTTATTTAGAGTTCCAAATACATGTATCCCTATAGGAGAAAACAGAGTGAAACCTCAAAATGAAACCGGTTACTGCCAACGAACGGTTTAACCTAGAAGAACGAAATTTGGTGAGCCAAGTGGGATTGGTGTACTGATCATTACCTGAAAGTTTCATCAAGATTGGGTGAAAAAGTGTGTGCTGAGATTTCAGGCAACTCGTAGTTTTTTGGAAGCTTGGCAGGCCCTTTCCATGAAAGTGATTCTCGCCAGTCTCTTCTTAGGGCTACATCAACAGCAAACAAAGCATAGAGATAGAACTTGAAACTGCTTTATTGTGTCAAGTTTCAAAGAGCTAGCACAAACCGTGTTTGATTTAGAGTTCCAAATACATGTATCCCTATAGGAGAAAACAGATTGAAACCTCAAAATGAAACCGGTTACTGCCAACGAACGGTTTAACCTACAAGTACGAAATTTGGCGAGCCAAGTGGGATTGGTGTACTGATCAATACCTGAAAGTTTCATCAAGATTGGGTAAAAAAGTGTGTGCTGAGATTTCAGGCAACTCGTAGTTTTTTGGAAGCTTGGCAGGCCCTTTCCATGAAAGTGATTCTCGCCAGTCTCTGCTTAGGGCTACATCAACAGCAAACAAACCATAGAGATAGAACTTGAAACGGCTTTATTGTGTCAAGTTTGAAAGAGCTAGCACAAACCGTGTTTGATTTAGAGTTCCAAATACATGTATCCCTATAGGAGAAAACAGAGTGAAACGTCAAAATGGAACCGGTTACTGCCAACGAACGGTTTAACCTAGAAGAACGAAATTTGGTGAGCCAAGTGGGATTGGTGTACTGATCATTACCTGAAAGTTTCATCAAGATTGGGTGAAAAAGTGTGTGCTGAGATTTCAGGCAACTCGTAGTTTTTTGGAAGCTTGGCAGGCCCTTTCCATGAATGTGATTCTCGCCAGTCTCTGCTTAGGGCTACATCAACAGCAAACAAACCGTAGAGATAGAACTTGAAACGGCTTTATTGTGTCAAGTTTCAAAGAGCTAGCACAAACCGTGTTTGATTTAGAGTTCCAAATACATGTATCCCTATAGGAGAAAACAGAGTGAAACCTCAAAATGAAACCGGTTACTGCCAACGAACGGTTTAACCTAGAAGAACGAAATTTGGTGAGCCAAGTGGGAATGGTGTACTGATCATTACCTGAAAGTTTCATCAAGATTGGGTGAAAAAGTGTTTGCTGAGATTTCAGGCAACTCGTAGTTTTTTGGAAGCTTGGCAGGCCCTTTCCATGAAAGTGATTCTCGCCAGTCTCTTCTTAGGGCTACATCAACAGCAAACAAACCATAGAGATAGAACTTGAAACTGCTTTATTGTGTCAAGTTTCAAAGAGCTAGCACAAACCGTGTTTGATTTAGAGTTCCAAATACATGTATCCCTATAGGAGAAAACAGATTGAAACCTCAAAATGAAACCGGTTACTGCCAACGAACGGTTTAACCTACAAGTACGAAATTTGGCGAGCCAAGTGGGATTGGTGTACTGATCAATACCTGAAAGTTTCATCAAGATTGGGTGAAAAAGTGTCTGCTGAGATTTCAGGCAACTCGTAGTTTTTTGGAAGCTTGGCAGGCCCTTTCCATGAAAGTGATTCTCGCCAGTCTCTGCTTAGGGCTACATCAACAGCAAACAAACCATAGAGATAGAACTTGAAACTGCTTTATTGTGTCACGTTTCAAAGAGCTAGCACAAACCGTGTTTGATTTAGAGTTCCAAATACATGTATCCCTATAGGAGAAAACAGAGTGAAACCTCAAAATGAAACGGGTTACTGCCAACGAACGGTTTAACCTAGAAGAACGAAATTTGGCGAGCCAAGTGCGATTGGTGTACTGATCATTACCTGAAAGTTTCATCAAGATTGGGTGAAAAAGTGTGTGCTGAGATTTCTGTCAACTCGTAGTTTTTTGGTAGCTGGGCAGGCCCTTTCCATGAAAGTGATTCTCGCCAGTCTCTGCTTAGGGCTACATCAACAGCAAACAAACCATAGAGATAGAACTTGAAACTGCTTTATTGTGTCAAGTTTCAAAGAGCTAGCACAAAACGTGTTTGATTTAGAGTTCCAAATACATGTATCCCTATAGGACAAAACAGAGGGAAACCTCAAAATGAAACCGGTTACTGCCAACGAACGGTTTAACCTAGAAGAACGAAATTTGGCGAGCCAAGTGGGATTGGTGTACTGATCATTACCTGAAAGTTTCATCAAGATTGGGTGAAAAAGTGTGTGCTGAGATTTCAGGCAACTCGTAGTTTTTTGGAAGCTTGGCAGGCCCTTTCCATGAAAGTGATTCTCGCCAGTCTCTGCTTAGGGCTACATCAACAGCAAACAAACCATAGAGATAGAACTTGAAACTGCTTTATTGTGTCAAGTTTCAAAGAGCTAGCACAAACCGTGTTTGATTTAGAGTTCCAAATACATGTATCCCTATAGGAGAAAACAGAGTGAAACCTCAAAATGAAACCGGTTACTGCCAACGAACGGTTTAACCTAGAAGAACGAAATTTGGTGAGCCAAGTGGGATTGGTGTACTGATCATTACCTGAAAGTTTCATCAAGATTGGGTGAAAAAGTGTGTGCTGAGATTTCAGGCAACTCGTAGTTTTTTGGAAGCTTGGCAGGCTCTTTCCATGAAAGTGATTCTTGCCAGTCTCTGCTTAGGGCTACATCAACAGCAAACAAACCATAGAGATAGAACTTGAAACTGCTTTATTGTGTCAAGTTTCAAAGAGCTAGCACAAACCGTGTTTGATTTAGAGTTCCAAATACATGTATCCCTATAGGAGAAAACAGATTGAAACCTCAAAATGAAACCGGTTACTGCCAACGAACGGTTTAACCTACAAGTACGAAATTTGGCGAGCCAAGTGGGATTGGTGTACTGATCAATACCTGAAAGTTTCATCAAGATTGGGTGAAAAAGTGTCTGCTGAGATTTCAGGCAACTCGTAGTTTTTTGGAAGCTTGGCAGGCCCTTTCCATGAAAGTGATTCTTGCCAGTCTCTGCTTAGGGCTACATCAACAGCAAACAAACCATAGAGATAGAACTTGAAACTGCTTTATTGTGTCAAGTTTCAAAGAGCTAGCACAAACCGTGTTTGATTTAGAGTTGCAAATACATGTATCCCTATAGGAGAAAACAGAGTGAAACCTCAAAATGAAACCGGTTACTGCCAACGAACGGTTTAACCTAGAAGAACGAAATTTGGCGAGCCAAGTGGGATTGGTGTACTGATCATTACCTGAAATATTCATCAAGATTGGGTGAAAAAGTGTGTGCTGAGATTTCAGGCAACTCGTAGTTTTTTGGAAGCTTGGCAGGCCCTTTCCATGAAAGTGATTCTCGCCAGTCTCTGCTTAGGGCTACATCAACAGCAAACAAACCATAGAGATAGAACTTGAAACGGCTTTATTGTGTCAAGTTTCAAAGAGCTAGCACAAACCGTGTTTGATTTAGAGTTCCAAATACATGTATCCCTATAGGAGAAAACAGAGTGAAACCTCAAAATGAAACCGGTTACTGCCAACGAACGGTTTAACCTAGAAGAACGAAATTTGGCGAGCCAAGTGGGATTGGTGTACTGATCATTACCTGAAAGTTTCATCAAGATTGGGTGAAAAAGTGTGTGCTGAGATTTCAGGCAACTCGTAGTTTTTTGGAAGCTAGTCAGGCCCTTTCCATGTTAGTGATTCTCGCCAGTCTCTGCTTAGGGCTACATCAACAGCAAACAAACCATAGAGATAGAACTTGAAACGGCTTTATTGTGTCAAGTTTCAAAGAGCTAGCACAAACCGTGTTTGATTTAGAGTTCCAAATACATGTATCCCTATAGGAGAAAACAGAGTGAAACCTCAAAATGAAATCGGTTACTGCCAACGAACGGTTTAACCTAGAAGAACGAAATTTGGTGAGCCAAGTGGGATTGGTGTACTGATCATTACCTGAAAGTTTCATCAAGATTGGGTGAAAAAGTGTGTGCTGAGATTTCAGGCAACTCGTAGTTTTTTGGAAGCTTGGCAGGCCCTTTCCATGAAAGTGATTCTTGCCAGTCTCTGCTTAGGGCTACATCAACAGCAAACAAATCATAGAGATAGAACTTGAAACTGCTTTATTGTGTCAAGTTTCAAAGAGCTAGCACAAACCGTGTTTGATTTAGACTTCCAAATACATGTATCACTATAGGAGAAAACAGAGTGAAACCTCAAAATGAAACGGGTTACTGCCAACGAACGGTTTAACCTCGAAGAACGAAATTTGGCGAGCCAAGTGCGATTGGTGTACTGATCATTACCTGAAAGTTTCATCAAGATTGGGTGAAAAAGTGTGTGCTGAGATTTCAGTCAACTCGTAGTTTTTTGGTAGCTTGGCAGGCCCTTTCCATGAAAGTGATTCTCGCCAGTCTCTGCTTAGGGCTACATCAACAGCAAACAAACCATAGAGATAGAACTTGAAACTGCTTTATTGTGTCAAGTTTCAAAGAGCTAGCACAAAACGTGTTTGATTTAGAGTTCCAAATACATGTATCCCTATAGGACAAAACAGAGTGAAACCTCAAAATGAAACCGGTTACTGCCAAAGAACGGTTTAACCTAGAAGAACGAAATTTGGCGAGCCAAGTGGAATTGGTGTACTGATCATTACCTGAAAGTTTCATCAAGATTGGGTGAAAAAGTGTGTGCTGAGATTTCAGGCAACTCGTAGTTTTTTTGAATCTTGGCTGGCCCTTTCCATGAAAGTGATTCTCGCCAGTCTCTGCTTAGGGCTACATCAACAGCAAACAAACCATAGAGATAGAACTTGAAACTGCTTTATTGTGTCAAGTTTCAAAGAGCTAGTACAAACCGAGTTTGATTTAGAGTTCCAAATACATGTATCCCTATAGGAGAAAACAGAGTGAAACCTCAAAATGAAACCGGTTACTGCCAAAGAACGGTTTAACCTAGAAGAACGAAATTTGGCGAGCCAAGTGGGATTGGTGTACTGATCATTACCTGAAAGTTTCATCAAGATTGGGTGAAAAAGGGTGTGCTGAGATTTCAGGCAACTCGTAGTTTTTTGGAAGCTTGGCAGGCCCTTTCCATGAAAGTGATTCTCGCCAGTCTCTGCTTAGGGCTACATCAACAGCAAACAAACCATAGAGATAGAACTTGAAACTGCTTTATTGTGTCAAGATTCAAAGAGCTAGCACAAACCGTGTTTGATTTAGAGTTCCAAATACATGTATCCCTATTGGAGAAAACAGAGTGAAACCTGAAAATGAAACCGGTTACTGCCAACGAACGGTTTAACATAGAAGAACGAAATTTGGCGAGCCAAGTGGGATTGCTGTACTGATCATTACCTGAAAGTTTCATCAAGATTGGGTGAAAAAGTGTTTGCTCAGATTTCAGGTAACTCGTAGTTTTTTGGAAGCTTGGCAGGCCCTTTCCATGAAAGTGATTCTCGCCAGTCTCTGCTTAGGGCTACATCAACAGCAAACAAACCATAGAGAAAGAACTTGAAACTGCTTTATTCTGTCAAGTTTCAAAGAGCTAGCACAAACCGAGTTTGATTTAGAGTTCCAAATACATGTATCCCTATAGGAGAAAACAGAGTGAAACCTCAAAATGAAACCGGTTACTGCCAAAGAACGGTTTAACCTAGAAGAACGAAATTTGGCGAGCCAAGTGGGATTGGTGTACTGATCATTACCTGAAAGTTTCATCAAGATTGGGTGAAAAAGTGTGTGCTGAGATTTCAGGCAACTCGTAGTTTTTTGGAAGCTTGGCAGGAACTTTCCATGAAAGTGATTCTCGCCAGTCTCTGCTTAGGGCTACATCAACAGCAAACAAACCATAGAGATAGAACTTGAAACTGCTTTATTGTGTCAAGTTTCAAAGAGCTAGCACAAACCGTGTTTGATTTAGAGTTCCAAATACATGTATCCCTATAGGAGAAAACAGAGTGAAACCTCAAAATGAAACCGGTTACTGCCAACGAACGGTTTAACCTAGAAGAACGAAATTTGGCGAGCCAAGTGGGATTGGTGTACTGATCATTACCTGAAAGTTTCATCAAGATTGGGTGAAAAAGTGTGTGCTGAGATTTCAGGCAACTCGTAGTTTTTTGGAAGCTTGGCAGGCCCTTTCCATGAAAGTGATTCTCGCCAGTCTCTGCTTAGGGCTACATCAACAGCAAACAAACCATAGAGATAGATCTTGAAACTGCTTTATTGTGTCAAGTTTCAAAGAGCTAGCACAAACCGTGTTTGATTTAGAGTTCCAAATACATGTATCCCTATAGGAGAAAACAGAGTGAAACCTCAAAATGAAACCGGTTACTGCCAACGAACGGTTTAACCTAGAAGAACGAAATTTGGCGAGCCAAGTGGGATTGGTGTACTGATCATTACCTGAAAGTTTCATCAAGATTGGGTGAAAAAGTGTGTGCTGAGATTTCAGGCAACTCGTAGTTTTTTGGAAGCTTGGCAGGCCCTTTCCATGAAAGTGATTCTCGCCAGTCTCTGCTTAGGGCTACATCAACAGCAAACAAACCATAGAGATAGAACTTGAAACTGCTTTATTGTGTCAAGTTTCAAAGAGCTAGCACAAACCTGTTTGATTTAGAGTTCCAAATACATGTATCCCTATAGGAGAAAACAGAGTGAAACCTCAAAATGAAACCGGTTACTGCCAACGAACGGTTTAACCTAGAAGAACGAAATTTGGCGAGCCAAGTGGGATTGGTGTACTGATCATTACCTGAAAGTTTCATCAAGATTGGATGAAAAAGTGTGTGCTGAGATTTCAGGCAACTCGTAGTTTTTTGGAAGCTTGGCAGGCCCTTTCCATGAAAGTTATTCTCGCCAGTCTCTGCTTAGGGCTACATCAACAGCAAACAAACCATAGAGATAGAACTTGAAACTGCTTTATTGTGTCAAGTTTCAAAGAGCTAGCACAAACCGTGTTTGATTTAGAGTTCCAAATACATGTATCCCTATTGGAGAAAACAGCGTGAAACCTCAAAATGAAACCGGTTACTGCCAACGAACGGTTTAACCTAGAAGAACGAAATTTGGCGAGCCAAGTGGGACAGGTGTACTGATCATTACCTGAAAGTTTCATCAAGATTGGGTGAAAAAGTGTGTGCTCAGATTTCAGGCAACTCGTAGTTTTTTGGAAGCTTGGCAGGCCCTTTCCATGAAAGTGATTCTCGCCAGTCTCTGCTTAGGGCTACATCAACAGCAAACAAACCATAGAGATAGAACTTGAAACTGCTTTATTCTGTCAAGTTTCAAAGAGCTAGCACAAACCGTGTTTGATTTAGAGTTCCAAATACATGTATCCCTATAGGAGAAAACAGAGTGAAACCTCAAAATGAAACCGGTTACTATGAACGAACGGTTTAACCTAGAATAACGAAATTTGGCGAGCCAAGTGGGATTGGTGTACTGATCATTACCTGAAAGTTTCATCAAGATTGGGTGAAAAAGTGTGTGCTGAGATTTCAGGCAACTCGTAGTTTTTTGGAAGCTTGGCAGGCCCTTTCCATGAAAGTGATTCTCGCCAGTCTCTGCTTAGGGCTACATCAACAGCAAACAAACCATAGAGATAGAACTTGAAACTGCTTTATTGTGTCAAGTTTCAAAGAGCTAGCACAAACCGTGTTTGATTTAGAGTTCCAAATACATGTATCCCTATAGGAGAAAACAGAGTGAAACCTCAAAATGAAACCGGTTACTGCCAACGAACGGTTTAACCTAGAAGAACGAAATTTGGCGAGCCAAGTGGGATTGGTGTACTGATCATTACCTGAAAGTTTCATCAAGATTGGGTGAAAAAGTGTGTGCTGAGATTCAAGGCAACTCGTAGTTTTTTGGAAGCTTGGCAGGCCCTTTCCATGAAAGTGATTCTCGCCAGTCTCTGCTTAGGGCTACATCAACAGCAAACAAACCATAGAGATAGAACTTGAAACTGCTTTATTGTGTCAAGTTTCAAAGAGCTAGCACAAACCGTGTTTGATTTAGAGTTCCAAATACATGTATCCCTATAGCAGAAAACAGAGTGAAACCTCAAAATGAAACCGGTTACTGCCAACGAACGGTTTAACCTACAAGAACGAAATTTGGCGAGCCAAGTGGGATTGGTGTACTGATCATTACCTGAAAGTTTCATCAAGATTGGATGAAAGAGTGTGTGCTGAGATTTCAGGCAACTCGTAGTTTTTTGGAAGCTTGGCAGGCCCTTTCCATGAAAGTGATTCTCGCCAGTCTCTGCTTAGGGCTACATCAACAGCAAACAAACCATAGAGATAGAACTTGAAACTGCTTTATTGTGTCAAGTTTCAAAGAGCTAGCACAAACCGTGTTTGATTTAGAGTTCCAAATACATGTATCCCTATAGGAGAAAACAAAGTGAAACCTCAAAATGAAACCGGTTACTGCCAACGAACGGTTTAACCTAGAAGAACGAAATTTGGCGAGCCAAGTGGGATTGGTGTACTGATCATTACCTGAAAGTTTCATCAAGATTGGGTGAAAAAGTGTGTGCTGAGATTTCAGGCAACTCGTAGTTTTTTGGAAGCTTGGCAGGCCCTTTCCATGAAAGTGATTCTCGCCAGTCTCTGCTTAGGGCTACATCAACAGCAAACAACCATAGAGATAGAACTTGAAACTGCTTTATTCTGTCAAGTTTCAAAGAGCTAGCACAAACCGTGTTTGATTTAGAGTTCCAAATACATGTATCCCTATAGGAGAAAACAGAGTGAAACCTCAAAATGAAACCGGTTACTGCCAACGAACGGTTTAACCTAGAAGAACGAAATTTGGCGAGCCAAGTGGGATTGGTGTACTGATCATTACCTGAAAGTTTCATCAAGATTGGGTGAAAAAGTGTGTGCTGAGATTTCAGGCAACTCGTAGTTTTTTGGAAGCTTGGCAGGCCCTTTCCATGAAAGTGATTCTCGCCAGTCTCTGCTTAGGGCTACATCAACAGCAAACAAACCATAGAGATAGAACTTGAAACTGCTTTATTGTGTCAAGTTTCAAAGAGCTAGCACAAACCGTGTTTGATTTAGAGTTCCAAATACATGTATCCCTATAGGAGAAAACAGAGTGAAACCTCAAAATGAAACCGGTTACTGCCAACGAACGGTTTAACCCAGAAGAACGAAATTTGGCGAGCCAAGTGGGATTGGTGTACTGATCATTACCTGAAAGTTTCATCAAGATTGGGTGAAAAAGTGTGTGCTGAGATTTCAGGCAACTCGTAGTTTTTTGGAAGCTTGGCAGGCCCTTTCCATGAAAGTGATTCTCGCCAGTCTCTGCTTAGGGCTACATCAACAGCAAACAAACCATAGAGATAGAACTTGAAACTGCTTTATTGTGTCAAGTTTCAAAGAGCTAGCACAAACCGTGTTTGATTTAGAGTTCCAAATACATGTATCCCTATAGCAGAAAACAGAGTGAAACCTCAAAATGAAACCGATTACTGCCAACGAACGGTTTAACCTAGAAGAACGAAATTTGGAGAGCCAAGTGGGATTGGTGTACTGATCATTACCTGAAAGTTTCATCAAGATTGGAAGAAAAAGTGTGTGCTGAGATTTCAGGAAACTCGTAGTTTTTTGGAAGCTTGGCAGGCCCTTTCCATGAAAGTTATTCTCGCCAGTCTCTGCTTAGGGCTACATCAACAGCAAACAAACCATAGAGATAGAACTTGAAACTGCTTTATTGTGTCAAGTTTCAAAGAGCTAGCACAAACCGTGTTTGATTTAGAGTTCCAAATACATGTATCCCTATAGGAGAAAACAGAGTGAAACCTCAAAATGAAACCGGTTACTGCCAACGAACGGTTTAACCTAGAAGAACGAAATTTGGCGAACCAAGTGGGATTGGTGTACTGATCATTACCTGAAAGTTTCATCAAGATTGGGTGAAAAAGTGTGTGCTGAGATTTCAGGCAACTCGTAGTTTTTTGGAAGCTTGGCAGGCCCTTTCCATGAAAGTGATTCTCGCCAGTCTCTGCTTAGGGCTACATCAACAGCAAACAAACCATAGAGATAGAACTTGAAACTGCTTTTTTGTGTCAAGTTTCAAAGAGCTAGCACAAACCGTGTTTGATTTAGAGTTCCAAATACATGTATCCCTATAGGAGAAAACAGAGTGAAACCTCAAAATGAAACCGGTTACTGCCAACGAACGGTTTAACCTAGAAGAACGAAATTTGGCGAGCCAAGTGGGATTGGTGTACTGATCATTACCTGAAAGTTTCATCAAGATTGGGTGAAAAAGTGTGTGCTGAGATTTCAGGCAACTCGTAGTTTTTTGGAAGCTTGGCAGGCCCTTTCCATGAAAGTGATTCTCGCCAGTCTCTGCTTAGGGCTACATCAACAGCAAACAAACCATAGAGATAGAACTTGAAACTGCTTTATTGTGTCAAGTTTCAAAGAGCTAGCACAAACCGTGTTTGATTTAGAGTTCCAAATACATGTATCCCTATAGGAGAAAACAGAGTGAAACCTCAAAATGAAACCGGTTACTGCCAACGAACGGTTTAACCCAGAAGAACGAAATTTGGCGAGCCAAGTGGGATTGGTGTACTGATCATTACCTGAAAGTTTCATCAAGATTGGGTGAAAAAGTGTGTGCTGAGATTTCAGGCAACTCGTAGTTTTTTGGAAGCTTGGCAGGCCCTTTCCATGAAAGTGATTCTCGCCAGTCTCTGCTTAGGGCTACATCAACAGCAAACAAACCATAGAGATAGAACTTGAAACTGCTTTATTGTGTCAAGTTTCAAAGAGCTAGCACAAACCGTGTTTGATTTAGAGTTCCAAATACATGTATCCCTATAGCAGAAAACAGAGTGAAACCTCAAAATGAAACCGGTTACTGCCAACGAACGGTTTAACCTAGAAGAACGAAATTTGGAGAGCCAAGTGGGATTGGTGTACTGATCATTACCTGAAAGTTTCATCAAGATTGGAAGAAAAAGTGTGTGCTGAGATTTCAGGAAACTCGTAGTTTTTTGGAAGCTTGGCAGGCCCTTTCCATGAAAGTGATTCTCGCCAGTCTCTGCTTAGGGCTACATCAACAGCAAAACCATAGAGATAGAACTTGAAACTGCTTTATTGTGTCAAGTTTCAAAGAGCTAGCACAAACCGTGTTTGATTTAGAGTTCCAAATACATGTATCCCTATAGGAGAAAACAGAGTGAAACCTCAAAATGAAAACGGTTACTGCCAACGAACGGTTTAACCTAGAAGAACGAAATTTGGCGAGCCAAGTGGGATTGGTGTACTGATCATTACCTGAAAGTTTCATCAAGATTGGGTGAAAAAGTGTGTGCTTAGATTTCAGGCAACTCGTAGTTTTTTGGAAGCTTGGCAGGCCCTTTCCATGAAAGTGATTCTCGCCAGTCTCTGCTTAGGGCTACGTCAACAGCAAACAAACCATTGAGATAGAACTTGAAACTGCTTTTTTGTGTCAAGTTTCAAAGAGCTAGCACAAACCGTGTTTGATTTAGAGTTCCAAATACATGTATAACTATAGGAGAAAACAGAGTGAAACATCAAAATGAAACCGGTTACTGCCAACGAACGGTTTAACCTAGAAGAACGAAATTTGGCGAGCCAAGTGGGATTGGTGTACTGATCATTACCTGAAAGTTTCATCAAGATTGGGTGAAAAAGTGTGTGCTGAGATTTCAGGCAACTCGTAGTTTTTTGGAAGCTTGGCAGGCCCTTTCCATGAAAGTGATTCTCGCCAGTCTCTGCTTAGGGCTACATCAACAGCAAACAAACCATAGAGATAGAACTTGAAACTGCTTTATTCTGTCAAGTTTCAAAGAGCTAAGCACAAACCGTGTTTGATTTAGAGTTCCAAATACATGTATCCCTATAGGAGAAAACAGAGTGAAACCTCAAAATGAAACCGGTTACTACGAACGAACGGTTTAACCTAGAATAACGAAATTTGGCGAGCCAAGTGGGATTGGTGTACTGATCATTACCTGAAAGTTTCATCAAGATTGGGTGAAACAGTGTGTGCTGAGATTTCAGGCAACTCGTAGTTTTTTGGAAGCTTGGCAGGCCCTTTCCATGAAAGTGATTCTCGCCAGTCTCTGCTTAGGGCTACATCAACAGCAAACAAACCATAGAGATAGAACTTGAAACTGCTTTATTGTGTCAAGTTTCAAAGAGCTAGCACAAACCGTGTTTGATTTAGAGTTCCAAATACATGTATCCCTATAGGAGAAAACAGAGTGAAACCTCAAAATGAAACCGGTTACTGCCAACGAACGGTTTAACCTAGAAGAACGAAATTTGGCGAGCCAAGTGGGATTGGTGTACTGATCATTACCTGAAAGTTTCAATCAAGATTGGGTGAAAAAGTGTGTGCTGAGATTCAAGGCAACTCGTAGTTTTTTGGAAGCTTGGCAGGCCCTTTCCATGAAAGTGATTCTCGCCAGTCTCTGCTTAGGGCTACATCAACAGCAAACAAACCATAGAGATAGAACTTGAAACTGCTTTATTGTGTCAAGTTTCAAAGAGCTAGCACAAACCGTGTTTGATTTAGAGTTCCAAATACATGTATCCCTATAGCAGAAAACAGAGTGAAACCTCAAAATGAAACCGGTTACTGCCAACGGAACGGTTTAACCTACAAGAACGAAATTTGGCGAACCAAGTGGGATTGGTGTACTGATCATTACCTGAAAGTTTCATCAAGATTGGATGAAAGAGTGTGTGCTGAGATTTCAGGCAACTCGTAGTTTTTTGGAAGCTTGGCAGGCCCTTTCCATGAAAGTGATTCTCGCCAGTCTCTGCTTAGGGCTACATCAACAGCAAACAAACCATAGAGATAGAACTTGAAACTGCTTTATTGTGTCAAGTTTCAAAGAGCTAGCACAAACCGTGTTTGATTTAGAGTTCCAAATACATGTATCCCTATAGGAGAAACAAAGTGAAACCTCAAAATGAAACCGGTTACTGCCAACGAAGGGTTTAACCTAGAAGAACGAAATTTGGCGAGCCAAGTGGGATTGGTGTACTGATCATTACCTGAAAGTTTCATCAAGATTGGGTGAAAAAGTGTGTGCTGAGATTTCAGGCAACTCGTAGTTTTTTGGAAGCTTGGCAGGCCCTTTCCATGAAAGTGATTCTCGCCAGTCTCTGCTTAGGGCTACATCAACAGCAAACAAACCATAGAGATAGAACTTGAAACTGCTTTATTGTGTCAAGTTTCAAAGAGCTAGCACAAACCGTGTTTGATTTAGAGTTCCAAATACATGTATCCCTATAGCAGAAAACAGAGTGAAACCTCAAAATGAAACCGGTTACTGCCAACGAACGGTTTAACCTAGAAGAACGAAATTTGGAGAGCCAAGTGGGATT
>NW_027524750.1:0-28452 GCF_052094955.1 Ictidomys tridecemlineatus
TGAAACCGGTTACTGCCAACGAACGGTTTTCACCTAGAAGAACGAAATTTGGCGAGCCAAGTGGGATTGGTGTACTGATCATTACCTGAAAGTTTCATCAAGATTGGGTGAAAAAGTGTGTGCTGAGATTTCAGGCAACTCGTAGTTTTTGGAAGCTTGGCAGGCCCTTTCCATGAAAGTGATTCTCGCCAGTCTCTGCTTAGGGCTACATCAACAGCAAACAAACCATAGAGATAGAACTTGAAACGGCTTTATGGTGTCAAGTTTCAAAGAGCTAGCAGAAACCGTGTTTGATTTAGAGTTCCAAATACATGTATCCCTATAGGAGAAAACAGAGTGAAACCTCAAAATGAAACCGGTTACTGCCAACGAACGGTTTCACCTAGAAGAACGAAATTTGGCGAGCCAAGTGGGATTGGTGTACTGATCATTACCTGAAAGATTCATCAAGATTGGGTGAAAAGTGTGTGCTGAGATTTCAGGCAACTCGTAGTTTTTTGGAAGCTTGGCAGGCCCTTTCCATATAAATGATTCTCGCCAGTCTCTGCTTAGGGCTACATCAACAGCAAACAAACCATAGAGATAGAACTTGAAACTGCTTTATGGTGTCAAGTTTCAAAGAGCTAGCACAAACCGTGTTTGATTTAGAGTTCCAAATACATGTATCCCTATAGGAGAAAACAGAGTGAAACCTCAAAATGAAACCGGTTACTGCCAACGAACGGTTTCACCTAGAAGAACGAAATTTGGCGAGCCAAGTGGGATTGGTGTACTGATCATTACCTGAAAGTTTCATCAAGATTGGGTGAAAAAGTGTGTGCTGAGATTTCAGGCAACTCGTAGTTTTTTGGAAGCTTGGCAGGCCCTTTCCATGAAAGTGATTCTCGCCAGTCTCTGCTTAGGGCTACATCAACAGCAAACAAACCATAGAGATAGAACTTGAAACTGTTTAATTGTGTCAAGTTTCAAAGAGCTAGCACAAACCGTGTTTGATTTAGAGTTCCAAATACATGTATCCCTATAGGAGAAAACAGAGTGAAACCTCAAAATGAAACCGGTTACTGCCAGTGAATGATTTCACCTAGAAGAACGAAATTTGGCGAGCCAAGTGGGATATGTGTACTGATCATTACCTGAAAGTTTCATCAAGATTGGGTGAAAAAGTGTGTGCTGAGATTTCAGGCAACTCGTAGTTTTTTGGAAGCTTGGCAGGCCCTTTCCATGAAAGTGATTCTCGCCAGTCTCTGCTTAGGGCTACATCAACAGCAAACAAACCATAGAGACAGAACTTGAAACTGCTTAATTGTGTCAAGTTTGAAAGAGCTAGCACAAACCGTGTTTGATTTAGAGATTCAAATACATGTATCCCTATAGGAGAAAACAGAGTGAAACCTCAAAATGAAACCGGTTACTGCCAACGAATGGTTTCACCTAGAAGAACGAAATTTGGCGAGCCAAGTGGGATTGGTGTACTGATCATTACCTGAAAGTTTCATCAAGATTGGGTGAAAAAGTGTGTGCTGAGATTTCAGGCAACTCGTAGTTTTTTGGAAGCTTGACAGGCCCTTTCCATGAAAGTGATTCTCGCCAGTCTCTGCTTAGGGCTACATCAACAGCTAACAAACCATAGAGATAGAACTTGAAACTGCTTTATTGTGTCAAGTTTCAAAGAGCTAGCACAAACCGTGTTTGATTTAGAGTTCCAAATACATGTATCCGTATAGGAGAAAACAGAGTGAAACCTCAAAATGAAACTGGTTACTGCCAACGAATGGTTATACTAGAAGAACGAAATTTGGCGAGCCAAGTGGGATTGGTGTACTGATCATTACCTGAAAGTTTCATCAAGATTGGGTGAAAAAGTGTGTGCTGAGATTTCAGGCAACTAGTAGTTTTTTGGAAGCTTGGCAGGCCCTTTCCATGAAAGTGATTCTCGCCAGTCTGTGCTTAGGGCAACATCAACAGCAAACAAACCATAGAGATAGAACTTGAAACTGCTTTATTGTGTCAAGTTTCAAAGAGCTAGCACAAACCGTGTTTGATTTAGAGTTCCAAATACATGTATCCCTATAGGAGAAAACAGAGTGAAACCTCAAAATGAAACCGGTTACTGCCAACGAACTGTTTCACCTAGAAGAACGAAATTTGGCAAGCCAAGTGGGATTGGTGTACTGATCATTACCTAAAAGTTTCATCAAGATTGGGTGAAAAAGTGTGTGCTGAGATTTCAGGCAACTCGTAGTTTTTTGGAAGCTTGGCAGGCCCTTTCGATGAAAGTGATTCTCGCCAGTCTCTGCTTAGGGCTACATCAACAGCAAACAAACCATAGGGATAGATCTTGAAACTGCTTTATTGTGTCAAGTTTCAAAGAGCTAGCACAAACCGTGTTTGATTTAGAGTTCCAAATACATGTACCATATAGAAGAAAATAGAGTGAAACCTGAAAATGAAACCGGTTACTGCCAACGAACGGTTTCACGAAGAAGAACGAAATTTGGCGAGCCAAGTGGGATTGGTGTACTGATCATTACCTGAAAGTTTCATCAAGATTGGGTGAAAAAGTGTGTGCTGAGATTTCAGGCAACTCGTAGTTTTTTGGAAGCTTGCAGGCCCTTTCCATGAAAGTGATTCTCGCCAGTCTCTGCTTAGGGTTACATCAACAGCAAACAAACCAAAGAGATAGAACTTGAAACTGATTTATTGTGTCAAGTTTCAAAGAGCTATCACAAACCGTGTTTTATTTAGAGTTCCAAATACATGTATCCATATAGGAGAAAACAGAGTGAAACCTCAAAATGAAACTGGTTACTGCCAACGAATGGTTATACTAGAAGAACGAAATTTGGCGAGCCAAGTGGGATTGGTGTACTGATCATTACCTGAAAGTTTCATCAAGATTGGGTGAAAAAGTGTGTGCTGAGATTTCAGGCAACTAGTAGTTTTTTGGAAGCTTGGCAGGCCTTTCCATGAAAGTGATTCTCGCCAGTCTGTGCTTAGGGCAACATCAACAGCAAACAAACCATAGAGATAGAACTTGAAACTGCTTTATTGTGTCAAGTTTCAAAGAGCTAGCACAAACCGTGTTTGATTTAGAGTTCCAAATACATGTATCCCTATAGGAGAAAACAGAGTGAAACCTCAAAATGAAACCGGTTACTGCCAACGAACTGTTTCACCTAGAAGAACGAAATTTGGCAAGCCAAGTGGGATTGGTGTACTGATCATTACCTAAAAGTTTCATCAAGATTGGGTGAAAAAGTGTGTGCTGAGATTTCAGGCAACTCGTAGTTTTTTGGAAGCTTGGCAGGCCCTTTCGATGAAAGTGATTCTCGCCAGTCTCTGCTTAGGGCTACATCAACAGCAAACAAACCATAGGGATAGATCTTGAAACTGCTTTATTGTGTCAAGTTTCAAAGAGCTAGCACAAACCGTGTTTGATTTAGAGTTCCAAATACATGTACCATATAGAAGAAAATAGAGTGAAACCTGAAAATGAAACCGGTTACTGCCAACGAACGGTTTCACGAAGAAGAACGAAATTTGGCGAGCCAAGTGGGATTGGTGTACTGATCATTACCTGAAAGTTTCATCAAGATTGGGTGAAAAAGTGTGTGCTGAGATTTCAGGCAACTCGTAGTTTTTTGGAAGCTTGCAGGCCCTTTCCATGAAAGTGATTCTCGCCAGTCTCTGCTTAGGGTTACATCAACAGCAAACAAACCAAAGAGATAGAACTTGAAACTGATTTATTGTGTCAAGTTTCAAAGAGCTATCACAAACCGTGTTTTATTTAGAGTTCCAAATACATGTATCCATATAGGAGAAAACAGAGTGAAACCTCAAAATGAAACCGGTTAGTGCCAACGAAAGGTTTCACCTAGAAGAACGAAATTTGGCGAGCCAAGTGGGATTGGTGTACTGATCATTACCTGAAAGTTTCATCAAGATTGGGTGAAAAAGTGTGTGCTGAGATTTCAGGCAACTCGTAGTTTTTTGGAAGCTTGGCAGGCCCTTTCCATGAAAGTGATTCTCGCCAGTCTCTGCTTAGGGCTACATCAACAGCAAACAAACCATAGAGATAGAACTTGAAACTGCTTTATTGTGTCAAGTTTCAAAGAGCTAGCACAAACCATGTTTGATTTAGAGTTCCAAATACATGTATCCCTATAGGAGAAAACAGAGTGAAACCTCAAAATGAAACTGGTTACTGCCAACGAACGGTTTCACCTAGAAGAACGAAATTTGGCGAGCCAAGTGGGATTGGTGTACTGATCATTACGTGAAAGTTTCATCAAGATTGGGTGAAAAAGTGTGTGCTGAGATTTCAGGCAACTCGTAGTTTTTTGGAAGCTTGGATGGCCCTTTCGATGAAAGTGATTCTCGCCAGTCTCTGCTTAGGGCTACATCAACAGCAAACAAACCATAGAGATAGAACTTGAAACTGCTTTATTGTGTCAAGTTTCAAAGAGCTAGCACAAACCGTGTTTGATTTAGAGTTCCAAATACATGTATCCCTATAGGAGAAAACAGAGTGAAACCTCAAAATGAAACCGGTTACTGCCAACGAATGGTTTCACCAAGAAGAACGAAATTTGGCGAGCCAAGTGGGATTGGTGTTCTGATCATTACCTGAGAGTTTCATCAAGATTGGGTGAAAAAGTGTGAGCTGAGATTTCAGGCAACTCGTAGTTTTTTGGAAGCTTGGCAGGCCCTTTCAATGAAAGTGATTCTCGCCAGTCTCTGCTTAGGGCTACATCAACAGCAAACAAACCATAGAGATAGAACTTGAAACTGCTTTATTGTGTCAAGTTTCAAAGAGCTAGCACAAACCGTGTTTGATTAAAGTTCCAAATACATGTATCCGTATAGGAGAAAACAGAGTGAAACCTGAAAATGAAACCGGTTACTGCCAACGAACGGTTTCACCTAGAAGAACGAGATTTGGCGAGACAAGTGGGATTGGTGTACTGATCATCACCTGAAAGTTTCATCAAGATTGGGTGAAAAAGTGTGTGCTGAGATTTCAGGCAACTCGTAGTTTTTTGGAAGCTTGGCAGGCCCTTTCCATGAAAGTGATTCTCGCCAGTCTCTGCTTAGGGCTACATCAACAGCAAACAAACCATAGAGATAGAACTTGAAACTGCTTTATTGTGTCAAGTTTCAAAGAGCTAGCACAAACCGTGTTTGATTTAGAGTTCCAAATACATGTATCCCTATAGGAGAAAACAGAGTGAAACCTCAAAATGAAACCGGTTACTGCCAACGAACGGATTCACCTAGAAGAACGAGATTTGGCGAGCCAAGTGGGATTGGTGTACTGATCATTACCTGAAAGTTTCATCAAGATTGGGTGAAAAAGTGTGTGCTGAGATTTCAGGCAACTCGTAGTTTTTGGAAGCTTGGCAGGCCCTTTCCATGAAAGTGATTCTCGCCAGTCTCTGCTTAGGGCTACATCAACAGCAAACAAACCATAGAGATAGAACTTGAAACTGCTTTATTGTGTCAAGTTTCAAAGAGCTAGCACAAACCGTGTTTGATTTAGAGTTCCAAATACATGTATCCCTATAGGAGAAAACAGAGTGAAACCGCAAAATGAAATCGGTTACTGCCAACGAACGGTTTCACCTAGAAGAACGAGATTTGGCGAGCCAAGTGGGATTGGTGTACTGATCATTACCTGAAAGTTTCATCAAGATTGGGTGAAAAAGTGTGTGCTGAGATTTCAGGCAACTCGTAGTTTTTTGGAAGCTTGGCAGGCCCTTTCCATGAAAGTGATTCTCGCCAGTCTCTGCTTAGGGCTACATCAACAGCAAACAAACCATAGAGATAGAACTTGAAACTGCTTTATTGTGTCAAGTTTCAAAGAGCTAGCACAAACCGTGTTTGATTTAGAGTTCCAAATACATGTATCCCTATAGGAGAAAACAGAGTGAAACCTCAAAATGAAACCGGTTACTGCCAACGAACGGTTTCACCTAGAAGAACGAGATTTGGCGAGCCAAGTGGGATTGGTGTACTGATCATTACCTGAAAGGTTCATCAAGATTGGGTGAAAAAGTGTGTGCTGAGATTTCAGGCAACTCGTAGTTTTTTGGAAGCTTGGCAGGCCCTTTCCATGAAAGTGATTCTCGCCAGTCTCTGCTTAGGGCTACATCAACAGCAAACAAACCATAGAGATAGAACTTGAAACTGCTTTATTGTGTCAAGTTTCAAAGAGCTAGCACCAACCGTGTTGATTTAGAGTTCCAAATACATGTATCCCTATAGGAGAAAACAGAGTGAAACCTCAAAATGAAACCGTTTACTGCCAACGAACGGTTTCACCTAGAAGAACGAGATTTGGCGAGCCAAGTGGGATTGGTGTACTGATCATTACCTGAAAGTTTCATCAAGATTGGGTGTAAAAGTGTGTGCTGAGATTTCAGGCAACTCGTAGTTTTTTGGAAGCTTGGCAGGCCCTTTCCATGAAAGTGATTCTCGCCAGTCTCTGCTTAGGGCTACATCAACAGCAAACAAACCATAGAGATAGAACTTGAAACTGCTTTATTGTGTCAAGTTTCAAAGAGCTAGCACAAACCGTGTTTGATTTAGAGTTCCAAATACATGTATCCCTATAGGAGAAAACAGAGTGAAACCTCAAAATGAAACCGGTTACTGCCAACGAACGGTTTCAACTAGAAGAACGAGATTTGGCTGGCCAAGTGGGATTGGTGTACTGATCATTACCTGAAAGTTTCATCAAGATTGGGTGAAAAAGTGTGTGCTGAGATTTCAGGCAACTCTTGGTTTTTGGAAGCTTGGCAGGCCCTTTCCATGAAAGTGATTCTCGCCAGTCTCTGCTTAGGGCTACATCAACAGCACCAAAAAACAAAAGAGATAGAACTTGAAACTGCTTTATTGTGTCAAGTTTCAAAGAGTTAGCACAAACCGTGTTTGATTTAGAGTTCCAAATACATGTATCCCTATAGGAGAAAACAGAGTGAAACCTCAAAATGAAACCGGTTACTGCCAACGAACGGTTTCACCTAGAGAACGAGATTTGGCGAGCCAAGTGGGATTGGTGTACTGATCATCACCTGAAAGTATCATCAAGATTGGGTGAAAAAGTGTGTGCTGAGATTTCAGGCAACTCGTAGTTTTTTGGAAGCTTGGCAGGCCCTTTCCATGAAAGTGATTCTCGCCAGTCTCTGCTTAGGGCTACATCAACAGCAAAGAAACCATAGAGATAGAACTTGAAACTGCTTTATGGTGTCAAGTTTCAAAGAGCTAGCACAAACCGTGTTTGATTTAGAGTTCCAAATACATGTATCCCTATAGGAGAAAACAGAGTGAAACCTCAAAATGAAACCGGTTACTGCCAACGAACGGTTTCACCTAGAAGAACGAGATTTGGCGAGCCAAGTGGGATTGGTGTACTGATCATTACCTGAAAGTTTCATCAAGATTGGGTGAAAAAGTGTGTGCTGAGATTTCAGGCAACTCGTAGTTTTTTGGAAGCTTGGCAGGCCCTTTCCATGAAAGTGATTCTCGCCAGTCTCTGCTTAGGGCTACATCAACAGCAAACAAACCATAGAGACAGAACTTGAAACTGCTAAATTGTGTCAAGTTTGAAAGAGCTAGCACAAACCGTGTTTGATTAGAGATTCAAATACATGTATCCCTATAGGAGAAAAACAGAGTGAAACCTCAAAATGAAACCGGTTACTGCCAACGAATGGTTTCACCTAGAAGAACGAAATTTGGCGAGCCAAGTGGGATTGGTGTACTGATCATTACCTGAAAGTTTCATCAAGATTGGGTGAAAAAGTGTGTGCTGAGATTTCAGGCAACTCGTAGTTTTTTGGAAGCTTGGCAGGCCCTTTCCATGAAAGTGATTCTCGCCAGTCTCTGCTTAGGGCTACATCAACAGCAAACAAACCATAGAGATAGAACTTGAAACTGCTTTATTGTGTCAAGTTTCAAAGAGCTAGGACAAACCGTGTTTGATTTAGAGTTCCAAATACATGTATCCCTATAGGAGAAAACAGAGTGAAACCTCAAAATGAAACCGGTTACTGCCAACGAACTGTTTCACCTAGAAGAACGAAATTTGGCGAGCCAAGTGGGATTGGTGTACTGATCATTACCTAAAAGTTTCATCAAGATTGGGTGAAAAAGTGTGTGCTGAGATTTCAGGCAACTCGTAGTTTTTTGGAAGCTTGGCAGGCCCTTTCGATGAAAGTGATTCTCGCCAGTCTCTGCTTAGGGCTACATCAACAGCAACAAACCATAGAGATAGAACTTGAAACTGCTTTATTGTATCAAGTTTCAAAGAGCTAGCACAAACCTTGTTTGATTTAGAGTTCCAAATACATGTATCCCTATAGGAGAAAACAGAGTGAAACCTCAAAATGAAACCGGTTACTGCCAACGAATGGTTTCACCTTTAAGAACGACATTTGGCGAGCCAAGTGGGATTGGTGTACTGATCATTACCTGAGAGTTTCATCAAGATTGGGTGAAAAGTGTGAGCTGAGATTTCAGGCAACTCGTAGTTTTTTGGAAGCTTGGCAGGCCCTTTCCCATGAAAGTGATTCTCGACAGTCTCTGCTTAGGGCTACATCAACAACAAACAAACCATAGGGATAGATCTTGAAACTGCTTTATTGTGTCAAGTTTCAAAGAGCTAGCACAAACCGTGTTTGATTTAGAGTTCCAAATACATGTACCGTATAGAAGAAAATAGAGTGAAACCTGAAAATGAAACCGGTTACTGCCAACGAACGGTTTCACGAAGAAGAACGAAATTTGGCGAGCCAAGTGGGATTGGTGTACTGATCATTACCTGAAAGTTTCATCAAGATTGGGTGAAAAAGTGTGTGCTGAGATTTCAGGCAACTCGTAGTTTTTTTGGAAGCTTGCAGGCCCTTTCCATGAAAGTGATTCTCGCCAGTCTCTGCTTAGGGCTACATCAACAGCAAACAAACCAAAGAGATAGAACTTGAAACTGATTTATTGTGTCAAGTTTCAAAGAGCTATCACCAACCGTGTTTTATTTAGAGTTCCAAATACATGTATCCATATAGGAGAAAATAGAGTGAAACCTCAAAATGAAACCGGTTAGTGCCAACGAAAGGTTTCACCTAGAAGAACGAAATTTGGCGAGCCAAGTGGGATTGGTGTACTGATCATTACCTGAAAGTTTCATCAAGATTGGGTGAAAAAGTGTGTGCTGAGATTTCAGGCAACTCGTAGTTTTTTGGAAGCTTGGCAGGCCCTTTCCATGAAAGTGATTCTCGCCAGTCTCTGCTTAGGGCTACATCAACAGCAAACAAACCATAGAGATAGAACTTGAAACTGCTTTATTGTGTCAAGTTTCAAAGAGCTAGCACAAACCGTGTTTGATTTAGAGTTCCAAATACATGTATCCCTATAGGAGAAAACAGAGTGAAACCTCAAAATGAAACTGGTTACTGCCAACGAACGGTTTCACCTAGAAGAACGAAATTTTGCGAGCCAAGTGGGATTGGTGTACTGATCATTACGTGAAAGTTTCATCAAGATTGGGTGAAAAAGTGTGTGCTGAGATTTCAGGCAACTCGTAGTTTTTGGAAGCTTGGATGGCCCTTTCGATGAAAGTGATTCTCGCCAGTCTCTGCTTAGGGCTACATCAACAGCAAACAAACCATAGAGATAGAACTTGAAACTGCTTTATTGTGTCAAGTTTCAAAGAGCTAGCACAAACCGTGTTTGATTTAGAGTTCCAAATACATGTATCCCTATAGGAGAAAACAGAGTGAAACCTCAAAATGAAACCGGTTACTGCCAACGAACGGTTTCACCTAGAAGAACGAGATTTGGCGAGACAAGTGGGATTGGTGTACTGATCATCACCTGAAAGTTTCATCAAGATTGGGTGAAAAAGTGTGTGCTGAGATTTCAGGCAACTCGTAGTTTTTTGGAAGCTTGGCAGGCCCTTTCCATGAAAGTGATTCTCGCCAGTCTCTGCTTAGGGCTACATCAACAGCAAACAAACCATAGAGATAGAACTTGAAACTGCTTTATTGTGTCAAGTTTCAAAGAGCTAGCACAAACCGTGTTTGATTTAGAGTTCCAAATACATGTATCCCTATAGGAGAAAACAGAGTGAAACCTCAAAATGAAACCGGTTACTGCCAACGAACGGTTTCACCTAGAAGAACGAGATTTGGCGAGCCAAGTGGGATTAGTGTACTGATCATTACCTGAAAGTTTCATCAAGATTGGGTGAAAAAGTGTGTGCTGAGATTTCAGGCAACTCGTAGTTTTTGGAAGCTTGGCAGGCCCTTTCCATGAAAGTGATTCTCGCCAGTCTCTGCTTAGGGCTACATCAACAGGAAACAAACCATAGAGATAGACCTTGAAACTGCTTTATTGTGTCAAGTTTCAAAGAGCTAGCACAAACCGTGTTTGATTTAGAGTTCCAAATACATGTATCCCTATAGGAGAAAACAGAGTGAAACCTCAAAATGGAACCGGTTACTGCCAACGAACGGTTTCGCCTAGAAGAACGAGATTTGGCGAGCCAAGTGGGATTAGTGTACTGATCATTACCTGAAAGTTTCATCAAGATTGGGTGAAAAAGTGTGTGCTGAGATTTCAGGCAACTCGTAGTTTTTTGGAAGCTTGGCAGGCCCTTTTCATGAAAGTGATTCTCGCCAGTCTCTGCTTAGGCTACATCAACAGCTAACAAACCATAGAGATAGAACTTGAAACTGCTTTATTGTGTCAAGTTTCAAAGAGCTAGCACCAACCGTGTTGATTTAGAGCTCCAAATACATGTATCCCTATAGGAGAAAACAGAGTGAAACATCAAAATGAAACCGGTTACTGCCAACGAACGGTTTCACCTAGAAGAACGAGATTTGGCGAGCCAAGTTGGATTGGTGTACTGATCATTACCTGAAAGTTTCATCAAGATTGGGTGAAAAGTGTGTGCTGAGATTTCAGGCAACTCGTAGTTTTTTGGAAGCTTGGCAGGCCCTTTCCATGAAAGTGATTCTCGCCAGTCTCTGCTTAGGGCTACATCAACAGCAAACAAACCATAGAGATAGAACTTGAAACTGCTTTATTGTGTCAAGTTTCAAAGAGCTAGCACAAACCATGTTTGATTTAGAGTTCAAATACATGTATCCCTATAGGAGAAAACAGAGTGAAACCTCAAAATGAAACCGGTTACTGCCAACGAACGGTTTCACCTAGAAGAACGAGATTTGGCAAGCCAAGTGGGATTGGTGTACTGATCATCACCTGAAAGTTTCATCAAGATTGGGTGAAAAAGTGTGTGCTGAGATTTCAGGCAACTCGTAGTTTTTTGGAAGCTTGCAGGCCCTTTCCATGAAAGTGATTCTCGCCAGTCTCTGCTTAGGGCTACATCAACAGCAAACAAACCATAGAGATAGAACTTGAAACTGCTTTATTGTGTCAAGTTTCAAAGAGCTAGCACAAACCGTGTTTGATTTAGAGTTCCAAATACATGTATCCCTATAGGAGAAAACAGAGTGAAACCTCAAAATGAAACCGGTTACTGCCAATGAACGGTTTCACCTAGAAGAACGAGATTTGGCGAGCCAAGTGGGATTGGTGTACTGATCATTACCTGAAAGTTTCATCAAGATTGGGTGAAAAAGTGTGTGCTGAGATTTCAGGCAACTCGTAGTTTTTTGGAAGCTTGGCAGGCCCTTTCCATGAAAGTGATTCTCGCAGTCTCTGCTTAGGGCTACATCAACAGCAAACAAACCATAGAGATAGAACTTGAAACTGCTTTATTGTGTCAAGTTTCAAAGAGCTAGCACAAACCGTGTTTGATTTAGAGTTCCAAATACATGTATCCCTATAGGAGAAAACAGAGTGAAACCTCAAAATGAAACCGGTTACTGCCAACGAACGGTTTCACCTAGAAGAACGAGATTTGGCGAGCCAAGTGGGATTGGTGTACTGATCATTACCTGAAAGTTTCATCAAGATTGGGGAAAAAGTGTGTGCTGAGATTTCAGGCAACTCTTGGTTTTAGGAAGCTTGGCAGGCCCTTTCCCATGAAAGTGATTCTCGCCAGTCTCTGCTTAGGGCTACATCAACAGCACCAAAAAACCAAAGAGATAGAACTTGAAACTGCTTTATTGTGTCAAGTTTCAAAGAGTTAGCACAAACCGTGTTTGATTTAGAGTTCCAAATACATGTATCCCTATAGGAGAAAACAGAGTGAAACCTCAAAATGAAACCGGTTACTGCCAACGAACGGTTTCACCTAGAAGAACGAGATTTGGCGAGCCAAGTGGGATTGGTGTACTGATCATCACCTGAAAGTATCATCAAGATTGGGTGAAAAAGTGTGTGCTGAGATTTCAGGCAACTCGTAGTTTTTTGGAAGCTTGGCAGGCCCTTTCCATGAAAGTGATTCTCGCCAGTCTCTGCTTAGGGCTACATCAACAGCAAAGAAACCATAGAGATAGAACTTGAAACTGCTTTATGGTGTCAAGTTTCAAAGAGCTAGCACAAACCGTGTTTGATTTAGAGTTCCAAATACATGTATCCCTATAGGAGAAAACAGAGTTAAACCTCAAAATGAAACCGGTTACTGCCAACGAATGGTTTCACCTAGAAGAACGAGATTTGGCGAGCCAAGTGGGATTGGTGTACTGATCATTACCTGAAAGTTTCATCAAGATTGGGTGAAAAAGTGTGTGCTGAGATTTCAGGCAACTCGTAGTTTTTTGGAAGCTTGGCAGGCCCTTTCCATGAAAGTGATTCTCGCCAGTCTCTGCTTAGGGCTACATCAACAGCACCAAAAAACCAAAGAGATAGAACTTGAAACTGCTTTATTGTGTCAAGTTTCAAAGAGCTAACACAAACCGTGTTTGATTTAGAGTTCCAAATACATGTATCCCTATAGGAGAAAACAGAGTGAAACCTCAAAATGAAACCGGTTACTGCCAACGAACGGTTTCACCTAGAAGAACGAAATTTGGCGAGCCAAGTGGGATTGATGTACTGATCATTACCTGAATGTTTCATCAAGATTGGGTGAAAAATTGTGTGTGCTGAGATTTCAGGCAACTCGTAGTTTTTTGGAAGCTTGGCAGGCCCTTTCGATGAAAGTGATTCTCGCCAGTCTCTGCTTAGGGCTACATCAACAGCAAACAAAACCATAGAGATAGAACTTGAAACTGCTTTATTGTATCAAGTTTCAAAGAGCTAGCACAAACCGTGTTTGATTTAGAGTTCCAAATACATGTACCGTATAGAAGAAAATAGAGTGAAACCTGAAAATGAAACCGGTTACTGCCAACGAACGGTTTCACGAAGAAGAACGAAATTTGGCGAGCCAAGTGGATTGGTGTACTGATCATTACCTGAAAGTTTCATCAAGATTGGGTGAAAAAGTGTGTGCTGAGATTTCAGGCAACTCGTAGTTTTTGGAAGCTTGCAGGCCCTTTCCATGAAAGTGATTCTCGCCAGTCTCTGCTTAGGGCTACATCAACAGCAAACAAACCAAAGAGATAGAACTTGAAACTGATTTATTGTGTCAGTTTCAAAGAGCTATCACCAACCGTGTTTTATTTAGAGTTCCAAATACATGTATCCATATAGGAGAAAATAGAGTGAAACCTCAAAATGAAACCGGTTAGTGCCAACGAAAGGTTTCACCTAGAAGAACGAAATTTGGCGAGCCAAGTGGGATTGGTGTACTGATCATTACCTGAAAGTTTCATCAAGATTGGGTGAAAAAGTGTGTGCTGAGATTTCAGGCAACTCGTAGTTTTTTGGAAGCTTGGCAGGCCCTTTCCATGAAAGTGATTCTCGCCAGTCTCTGCTTAGGGCTACATCAACAGCAAACAAACCATAGAGATAGAACTTGAAACTGCTTTATTGTGTCAAGTTTCAAAGAGCTAGCACAAACCGTGTTTGATTTAGAGTTCCAAATACATGTATCCCTATAGGAGAAAACAGAGTGAACCTCAAAATGAAACTGTTAACTGCCAACGAACGGTTTCACCTAGAAGAACGAAATTTGCGAGCCAAGTGGGATGGTGTACTGATCATTACGTGAAAGTTTCATCAAGATTGGGTGAAAAAGTGTGTGCTGAGATTTCAGGCAACTCGTAGTTTTTTGGAAGCTTGGATGGCCCTTTCGATGAAAGTGATTCTCGCCAGTCTCTGCTTAGGGCTACATCAACAGCAAACAAACCATAGAGATAGAACTTGAAACTGCTTTATTGTGTCAAGTTTCAAAGAGCTAGCACAAACCGTGTTTGATTTAGAGTTCCAAATACATGTATCCCTATAGGAGAAAACAGAGTGAAACCTCAAAATGAAACCGGTTACTGCCAACGAACGGTTTCACCTAGAAGAACGAGATTTGGCGAGACAAGTGGGATTGGTGTACTGATCATCACCTGAAAGTTTCATCAAGATTGGGTGAAAAAGTGTGTGCTGAGATTTCAGGCAACTCGTAGTTTTTTGGAAGCTTGCAGGCCCTTTCCATGAAGTGATTCTCGCCAGTCTCTGCTTAGGGCTACATCAACAGCAAACAAACCATAGAGATAGAACTTGAAACTGCTTTATTGTGTCAAGTTTCAAGAGCTAGCACAAACCGTGTTGATTTAGAGTTCCAAATACATGTATCCCTATAGGAGAAAACAGAGTGAAAACCTCAAAATGAAACCGGTTACTGCCAACGAACGGTTTCACCTAGAAGAACGAGATTTGGCGAGCCAAGTGGGATTAGTGTACTGATCATTACCTGAAAGTTATCATCAAGATTGGGTGAAAAAGTGTGTGCTGAGATTTCAGGCAACTCGTAGTTTTTGGAAGCTTGGCAGGCCCTTTCCATGAAAGTGATTCTCGCCAGTCTCTGCTTAGGGCTACATCAACAGGAAACAAACCATAGAGATAGACCTTGAAACTGCTTTATTGTGTCAAGTTTCAAAGAGCTAGCACAAACCGTGTTTGATTTAGAGTTCCAAATACATGTATCCCTATAGGAGAAAACAGAGTGAACCTCAAAATGGAACCGGTTACTGCCAACGAACGGTTTCGCCTAGAAGAACGAGATTTGGCGAGCCAAGTGGGATTAGTGTACTGATCATTACCTGAAAGTTTCATCAAGATTGGGTGAAAAAGTGTGTGCTGAGATTTCAGGCAACTCGTAGTTTTTTGGAAGCTTGGCAGGCCCTTTTCATGAAAGTGATTCTCGCCAGTCTCTGCTTAGGGCTACATCAACAGCTAACAAACCATAGAGATAGAACTTGAAACTGCTTTATTGTGTCAAGTTTCAAAGAGCTAGCACCAACCGTGTTTTGATTTAGAGCTCCAAATACATGTATCCCTATAGGAGAAAACAGAGTGAAACATCAAAATGAAACCGGTTACTGCCAACGAACGGTTTCACCTAGAAGAACGAGATTTGGCGAGCCAAGTTGGATTGGTGTACTGATCATTACCTGAAAGTTTCATCAAGATTGGGTGAAAAAGTGTGTGCTGAGATTTCAGGCAACTCGTAGTTTTTTGGAAGCTTGGCAGGCCCTTTCCATGAAAGTGATTCTCGCCAGTCTCTGCTTAGGGCTACATCAACAGCAAACAAACCATAGAGATAGAACTTGAAACTGCTTTATTGTGTCAAGTTTCAAAGAGCTAGCACAAACCATGTTTGATTTAGAGTTCCAAATACATGTATCCCTATAGGAGAAAACAGAGTGAAACCTCAAAATGAAACCGGTTACTGGCCAACGAACGGTTTCACCTAGAAGAACGAGATTTGGCAAGCCAAGTGGGATTGGTGTACTGATCATCACCTGAAAGTTTCATCAAGATTGGGTGAAAAAGTGTGTGCTGAGATTTCAGGCAACTCGTAGTTTTTTGGAAGCTTGGCAGGCCCTTTCCATGAAAGTGATTCTCGCCAGTCTCTGCTTAGGGCTACATCAACCAGCAAACAAACCATAGAGATAGAACTTGAAACTGCTTTATTGTGTCAAGTTTCAAAGAGCTAGCACAAACCGTGTTTGATTTAGAGTTCCAAATACATGTATCCCTATAGGAGAAAACAGAGTGAAACCTCAAAATGAAACCGGTTACTGCCAATGAACGGTTTCACCTAGAAGAACGAGATTTGGCGAGCCAAGTGGGATTGGTGTACTGATCATTACCTGAAAGTTTCATCAAGATTGGGTGAAAAGTGTGTGCTGAGATTTCAGGCAACTCGTAGTTTTTGGAAGCTTGGCAGGCCCTTTCCATGAAAGTGATTCTCGCCAGTCTCTGCTTAGGGCTACATCAACAGCAAACAAACCATAGAGTTAGAACTTGAAACTGCTTTATTGTGTCAAGTTCAAAGAGCTAGCACAAACCGTGTTTGATTTAGAGTTCCAAATACATGTATCCCTATAGGAGAAAACAGAGTGAAACCTCAAAATGAAACCGGTTACTGCCAACGAACGGTTTCACCTAGAAGAACGAGATTTGGCGAGCCAAGTGGGATTGGTGTACTGATCATTACCTGAAAGTTTCATCAAGATTGGGTGAAAAAGTGTGTGCTGAGATTTCAGGCAACTCTTGGTTTTAGGAAGCTTGGCAGGCCCTTTCCATGAAAGTGATTCTCCATGAAAGTGATTCTCGCCAGTCTCTGCTTAGGGCTACATCAACAGCACCAAAAAACCAAAGAGATAGAACTTGAAACTGCTTTATTTGTGTCAAGTTTCAAAGAGTTAGCACAAACCGTGTTTGATTTAGAGTTCCAAATACATGTATCCCTATAGGAGAAAACAGAGTGAAACCTCAAAATGAAACCGGTTACTGCCAACGAACGGTTTCACCTAGAAGAACGAGATTTGGCGAGCCAAGTGGGATTGGTGTACTGATCATCACCTGAAAGTATCATCAAGATTGGGTGAAAAAGTGTGTGCTGAGATTTCAGGCAACTCGTAGTTTTTTGGAAGCTTGGCAGGCCCTTTCCATGAAAGTGATTCTCGCCAGTCTCTGCTTAGGGCTACATCAACAGCAAAGAAACCATAGAGATAGAACTTGAAACTGCTTTATGGTGTCAAGTTTCAAAGAGCTAGCACAAACCGTGTTTGATTTAGAGTTCCAAATACATGTATCCCTATAGGAGAAAACAGAGTTAAACCTCAAAATGAAACCGGTTACTGCCAACGAATGGTTTCACCTAGAAGAACGAGATTTGGCGAGCCAAGTGGGATTGGTGTACTGATCATTACCTGAAAGTTTCATCAAGATTGGGTGAAAAAGTGTGTGCTGAGATTTCAGGCAACTCGTAGTTTTTTGGAAGCTTGGCAGGCCCTTTCCATGAAAGTGATTCTCGCCAGTCTCTGCTTAGGGCTACATCAACAGCAAACAAACCATAGAGATAGAACTTGAAACTGCTTTATTGTGTCAAGTTTCAAAGAGCTAGCACAAACCGTGTTTGATTTAGAGTTCCAAATACATGTATCCCTATAGGAGAAAACAGAGTGAAACCTCAAAATGAAACCGGTTACTGCCAACGAATGGTTTCACCTAGAAAAACGAGATATGGCGAGCCAAGTGGGATTGGTGTACTGATCATTACCTGAAAGTTTCATCAAGATAGGGTGAAAAAGTGTGTGCTGAGATTTCAGGCAACTCGTAGTTTTTTGGAAGCTTGGCAGGCCCTTTCCATGAAAGTGATTCTCGCCAGTCTCTGCTTAGGGCTACATCAACAGCAAACAAACCATAGAGATAGAACTTGAAACTGCTTTATTGTGTCAAGTTTCAAAGAGCTAGCACAAACCGTGTTTGATTTAGAGTTCCAAATACATGAATCCCTATAGGAGAAAACAGAGTGAAACCTCAAAATGAAACCGGTTACTGCCAACGAACGGTTTCACCTAGAAGAACGAGATTTGGCGAGCCAAGTGGGATTGGTGTACTGATCATCACCTGAAAGTTTCATCAAGATTGGGTGAAAAAGTGTGTGCTGAGATTTCAGGCAACTCGTAGTTTTTGGAAGCTTGGCAGGCCCTTTCCATGAAAGTGATTCTCGCCAGTCTCTGCTTAGGGCTACATCAACAGCAAACAAACCATAGAGATAGAACTTGAAACTGCTTTATTGTGTCAAGTTTCAAAGAGCTAGCACAAACCGTGTTTGATTTAGAGTTCCAAATACATGTATCCCTATAGGAGAAAACAGAGTGAAACCTGAAAATGAAACCGGTTACTGCCAATGAACGGTTTCACCTAGAAGAACGAGATTTGGCGAGCCAAGTGGGATTGGTGTACTGATCATTACCTGAAAGTTTCATCAAGATTGGGTGAAAAAGTGTGTGCTGAGATTTCAGGCAACTCGTAGTTTTTTGGAAGCTTGGCAGGCCCTTTCCATGAAAGTGATTCTCGCCAGTCTCTGCTTAGGGCTACATCAACAGCAAACAAACCATAGAGATAGAACTTGAAAACTGCTTTATTGTGTCAAGTTTCAAAGAGCTAGCACAAACCGTGTTTGATTTAGAGTTCCAAATACATGTATCCCTATAGGAGAAAACAGAGTGAAACCTCAAAATGAAACCGGTTACTGCCAACGAACGGTTTCACCTAGAAGAACGAGATTTGGCGAGCCAAGTGGGATTGGTGTACTGATCATTACCTGAATGTTTCATCAAGATTGGGTGAAAAAGTGTGTGCTGAGATTTCAGGCAACTCTTGGTTTTAGGAAGCTTGGCAGGCCCTTTCCATGAAAGTGATTCTCGCCAGTCTCTGCTTAGGGCTACATCAACAGCACCAAAAAACCAAAGAGATAGAACTTGAAACTGCTTTATTGTGTCAAGTTTCAAAGAGTTAGCACAAACCGTGTTTGATTTAGAGTTCCAAATACATGTATCCCTATAGGAGAAAACAGAGTGAAACCTCAAAATGAAACCGGTTACTGCCAACGAACGGTTTCACCTAGAAGAACGAGATTTGGCGAGCCAAGTGGGATTGGTGTACTGATCATCACCTGAAAGTATCATCAAGATTGGGTGAAAAAGTGTGTGCTGAGATTTCAGGCAACTCGTAGTTTTTTGGAAGCTTGGCAGGCCCTTTCCATGAAAGTGATTCTCGCCAGTCTCTGCTTAGGGCTACATCAACAGCAAAGAAACCATAGAGATAGAACTTGAAACTGCTTTATGGTGTCAAGTTTCAAAGAGCTAGCACAACCGTGTTTGATTTAGAGTTCCAAATACATGTATCCCTATAGGAGAAAACAGAGTTAAACCTCAAAATGAAACCGGTTACTGCCAACGAATGGTTTCACCTAGAAGAACGAGATTTGGCGAGCCAAGTGGGATTGGTGTACTGATCATTACCTGAAAGTTTCATCAAGATTGGGTGAAAAAGTGTGTGCTGAGATTTCAGGCAACTCGTAGTTTTTTGGAAGCTTGGCAGGCCCTTTCCATGAAAGTGATTCTCGCCAGTCTCTGCTTAGGGCTACATCAACAGCAAACAAACCATAGAGATAGAACTTGAAACTGCTTTATTGTGTCAAGTTTCAAAGAGCTAGAACAAACCGTGTTTGATTTAGAGTTCCAAATACATGTATCCCTATAGGAGAAAACAGAGTGAAACCTCAAAATGAAACCGGTTACTGCCAACGAATGGTTTCACCTAGAAAAACGAGATATGGCGAGCCAAGTGGGATTGGTGTACTGATCATTACCTGAAAGTTTCATCAAGATAGGGTGAAAAAGTGTGTGCTGAGATTTCAGGCAACTCGTAGTTTTTTGGAAGCTTGGCAGGCCCTTTCCATGAAAGTGATTCTCGCCAGTCTCTGCTTAGGGCTACATCAACAGCAAACAAACCATAGAGATAGAACTTGAAACTGCTTTATTGTGTCAAGTTTCAAAGAGCTAGCACAAACCGTGTTTGATTTAGAGTTCCAAATACATGAATCCCTATAGGAGAAAACAGAGTGAAACCTCAAAATGAAACCGGTTACTGCCAACGAACGGTTTCACCTAGAAGAACGAGATTTGGCGAGCCAAGTGGGATTGGTGTACTGATCATCACCTGAAAGTTTCATCAAGATTGGGTGAAAAAGTGTGTGCTGAGATTTCAGGCAACTCTTGGTTTTTTGGAAGCTTGGCAGGCCCTTTCCATGAAAGTGATTCTCGCCAGTCTCTGCTTAGGGCTACATCAACAGCACACAAACCATAGAGATAGAACTTGAAACTGCTTTATTGTGTCAAGTTTCAAAGAGCTAGCACCAACCGTGTTTGATTTAGAGTTCCAAATACATGTATCCCTATAGGAGAAAACAGAGTGAAACCTCAAAATGAACTGGTTACTGCCAACGAACGGTTTCACCTAGAAGAACGAGATTTGGCGAGCCAAGTGGGATTGGTGTACTGATCATCACCTGAAAGTTTCATCAAGATTGGGTGAAAAAGTGTGTGCTGAGATTTCAGGCAACTCGTAGTTTTTTGGAAGCTTGGCAGGCCCTTTCCATGAAAGTGATTCTCGCCAGTCTCTGCTTAGGGCTACATCAACAGCAAACAAACCATAGAGATAGAACTTGAAACTGCTTTATGGTGTCAAGTTTCAAAGAGCTAGCACCAACCGTGCTTGATTTAGAGTTCCAAATACATGTATCCCTATAGGAGAAAACAGAGTGAAACCTCAAAATGAAACCGGTTACTGCCAACGAACGGTTTCACCTAGAAGAACGAGATTTGGCGAGCCAAGTGGGATTGGTGTACTGATCATTACCTGAAAGTTTCATCAAGATTGGGTGAAAAGTGTGTGCTGAGATTTCAGGCAACTCTTGGTTTTAGGAAGCTTGGCAGGCCCTTTCCATGAAAGTGATTCTCGCCAGTCTCTGCTTAGGGCTACATCAACAGCACAAAAAACCAAAGAGATAGAACTTGAAACTGCTTTATTGTGTCAAGTTTCAAAGAGTTAGCACAAACCGTGTTTGATTTAGAGTTCCAAATACATGTATCCCTATAGGAGAAAACAGAGTGAAACCTCAAAATGAAACCGGTTACTGCCAACGAACGGTTTCACCTAGAAGAACGAGATTTGGCGAGCCAAGTGGGATTGGTGTACTGATCATCACCTGAAAGTATCATCAAGATTGGGTGAAAAAGTGTGTGCTGAGATTTCAGGCAACTCGTAGTTTTTTGGAAGCTTGGCAGGCCCTTTCCATGAAAGTGATTCTCGCCAGTCTCTGCTTAGGGCTACATCAACAGCAAAGAAACCATAGAGATAGAACTTGAAACTGCTTTATGGTGTCAAGTTTCAAAGAGCTAGCACAAACCGTGTTTGATTTAGAGTTCCAAATACATGTATCCCTATAGGAGAAAACAGAGTTAAACCTCAAAATGAAACCGGTTACTGCCAACGAATGGTTTCACCTAGAAGAACGAGATTTGGCGAGCCAAGTGGGATTGGTGTACTGATCATTACCTGAAAGTTTCATCAAGATTGGGTGAAAAAGTGTGTGCTGAGATTTCAGGCAACTCGTAGTTTTTTGGAAGCTTGGCAGGCCCTTTCCATGAAAGTGATTCTCGCCAGTCTCTGCTTAGGGCTACATCAACAGCAAACAAACCATAGAGATAGAACTTGAAACTGCTTTATTGTGTCAAGTTTCAAAGAGCTAGCACAAACCGTGTTTGATTTAGAGTTCCAAATACATGTATCCCTATAGGAGAAAACAGAGTGAAACCTCAAAATGAAACCGGTTACTGCCAACGAATGGTTTCACCTAGAAAACGAGATATGGCGAGCCAAGTGGGATTGGTGTACTGATCATTACCTGAAAGTTTCATCAAGATAGGGTGAAAAAGTGTGTGCTGAGATTTCAGGCAACTCGTAGTTTTTTGGAAGCTTGGCAGGCCCTTTCCATGAAAGTGATTCTCGCCAGTCTCTGCTTAGGGCTACATCAACAGCAAACAAACCATAGAGATAGAACTTGAAACTGCTTTATTGTGTCAAGTTTCAAAGAGCTAGCACAAACCGTGTTTGATTTAGAGTTCCAAATACATGAATCCCTATAGGAGAAAACAGAGTGAAACCTCAAAATGAAACCGGTTACTGCCAACGAACGGTTTCACCTAGAAGAACGAGATTTGGCGAGCCAAGTGGGATTGGTGTACTGATCATCACCTGAAAGTTTCATCAAGATTGGGTGAAAAAGTGTGTGCTGAGATTTCAGGCAACTCGTAGTTTTTTGGAAGCTTGGCAGGCCCTTTCCATGAAAGTGATTCTCGCCAGTCTCTGCTTAGGGCTACATCAACAGCAAACAAACCATAGAGATAGAACTTGAAACTGCTTTATTGTGTCAAGTTTCAAAGAGCTAGCACAAACCGTGTTTGATTTAGAGTTCCAAATACATGTATCCCTATAGGAGAAAACAGAGTGAAACCTGAAAATGAAACCGGTTACTGCCAATGAACGGTTTCACCTAGAAGAACGAGATTTGGCGAGCCAAGTGGGATTGGTGTACTGATCATTACCTGAAAGTTTCATCAAGATTGGGTGAAAAAGTGTGTGCTGAGATTTCAGGCAACTCGTAGTTTTTTGGAAGCTTGGCAGGCCCTTTCCATGAAAGTGATTCTCGCCAGTCTCTGCTTAGGGCTACATCAACAGCAAACAAACCATAGAGATAGAACTTGAAACTGCTTTATTGTGTCAAGTTTCAAAGAGCTAGCACAAACCGTGTTTGATTTAGAGTTCCAAATACATGTATCCCTATAGGAGAAAACAGAGTGAAACCTCAAAATGAAACCGGTTACTGCCAACGAACGGTTTCACCTAGAAGAACGAGATTTGGCGAGCCAAGTGGGATTGGTGTACTGATCATTACCTGAATGTTTCATCAAGATTGGGTGAAAAAGTGTGTGCTGAGATTTCAGGCAACTCTTGGTTTTAGGAAGCTTGGCAGGCCCTTTCCATGAAAGTGATTCTCGCCAGTCTCTGCTTAGGGCTACATCAACAGCACCAAAAACCAAAGAGATAGAACTTGAAACTGCTTTATTGTGTCAAGTTTCAAAGAGTTAGCACAAACCGGGTTTGATTTAGAGTTCCAAATACATGTATCCCTATAGGAGAAAACAGAGTGAAACCTCAAAATGAAACCGGTTACTGCCAACGAACGGTTTCACCTAGAAGAACGAGATTTGGCGAGCCAAGTGGGATTGGTGTACTGATCATCACCTGAAAGTATCATCAAGATTGGGTGAAAAAGTGTGTGCTGAGATTTCAGGCAACTCGTAGTTTTTGGAAGCTTGGCAGGCCCTTTCCATGAAAGTGATTCTCGCCAGTCTCTGCTTAGGGCTACATCAACAGCAAAGAAACCATAGAGATAGAACTTGAAACTGCTTTATGGTGTCAAGTTTCAAAGAGCTAGCACAAACCGTGTTTGATTTAGAGTTCCAAATACATGTATCCCTATAGGAGAAAACAGAGTTAAACCTCAAAATGAAACCGGTTACTGCCAACGAATGGTTTCACCTAGAAGAACGAGATTTGGCGAGCCAAGTGGGATTGGTGTACTGATCATTACCTGAAAGTTTCATCAAGATTGGGTGAAAAAGTGTGTGCTGAGATTTCAGGCAACTCGTAGTTTTTTGGAAGCTTGGCAGGCCCTTTCCATGAAAGTGATTCTCGCCAGTCTCTGCTTAGGGCTACATCAACAGCAAACAAACCATAGAGATAGAACTTGAAACTGCTTTATTGTGTCAAGTTTCAAAGAGCTAGCACAAACCGTGTTTGATTTAGAGTTCCAAATACATGTATCCCTATAGGAGAAAACAGAGTGAAACCTCAAAATGAAACCGGTTACTGCCAACGAATGGTTTCACCTAGAAAAACGAGATATGGCGAGCCAAGTGGGATTGGTGTACTGATCATTACCTGAAAGTTTCATCAAGATAGGGTGAAAAAGTGTGTGCTGAGATTTCAGGCAACTCGTAGTTTTTTGGAAGCTTGGCAGGCCCTTTCCATGAAAGTGATTCTCGCCAGTCTCTGCTTAGGGCTACATCAACAGCAAACAAACCATAGAGATAGAACTTGAAACTGCTTTATTGTGTCAAGTTTCAAAGAGCTAGCACAAACCGTGTTTGATTTAGAGTTCCAAATACATGAATCCCTATAGGAGAAAACAGAGTGAAACCTCAAAATGAAACCGGTTACTGCCAACGAACGGTTTCACCTAGAAGAACGAGATTTGGCGAGCCAAGTGGGATTGGTGTACTGATCATCACCTGAAAGTTTCATCAAGATTGGGTGAAAAAGTGTGTGCTGAGATTTCAGGCAACTCTTGGTTTTTGGAAGCTTGGCAGGCCCTTTCCATGAAAGTGATTCTCGCCAGTCTCTGCTTAGGGCTACATCAACAGCACACAAACCATAGAGATAGAACTTGAAACTGCTTTATTGTGTCAAGTTTCAAAGAGCTAGCACCAACCGTGTTTGATTTAGAGTTCCAAATACATGTATCCCTATAGGAGAAAACAGAGTGAAACCTCAAAATGAAACTGTTACTGCCAACGAACGGTTTCACCTAGAAGAACGAGATTTGGCGAGCCAAGTGGGATTGGTGTACTGATCATCACCTGAAAGTTTCATCAAGATTGGGTGAAAAAGTGTGTGCTGAGATTTCAGGCAACTCGTAGTTTTTTGGAAGCTTGGCAGGCCCTTTCCATGAAAGTGATTCTCGCCAGTCTCTGCTTAGGGCTACATCAACAGCAAACAAACCATAGAGATAGAACTTGAAACTGCTTTATGGTGTCAAGTTTCAAAGAGCTAGCACCAACCGTGCTTGATTTAGAGTTCCAAATACATGTATCCCTATAGGAGAAAACAGAGTGAAACCTCAAAATGAAACCGGTTACTGCCAACGAACGGTTTCACCTAGAAGAACGAGATTTGGGCGAGCCAAGTGGGATTGGTGTACTGATCATTACCTGAACGTTTCATCAAGATTGGGTGAAAAAGTGTGTGCTGAGATTTCAGGCAACTCGTAGTTTTTGGAAGCTTGGCAGGCCCTTTCCATGAAAGTGATTCTCGCCAGTCTCTGCTTAGGGCTACATCAACAGCAAACAAACCATAGAGATAGAACTTGAAACTGCTTTATTGTGTCAAGTTTCAGAGAGCTAGCACAAACCGTGTTTGATTTAGAGATCCAAATACATGTATCCCTATAGGAGAAAACAGAGTGAAACCTCAAAATGAAACCGGTTACTGCCAACGAACGTTTCACCTAGAAGAACGAGATTTGGCGAGCCAAGTGGGATTGGTGTACTGATCATTACCTGAAAGTTTCATCAAGATTGGGTGAAAAAGTGTGTGCTGAGATTTCAGGCAACTCGTAGTTTTTTGGAAGCTTGGCAGGCCCTTTCCATGAAAGTGATTCTCGCCAGTCTCTGCTTAGGGCTACATCAACAGCAAACAAACCATAGAGATAGAACTTGAAACTGCTTTATTGTGTCAAGTTTCAAAGAGCTAGCACAAACCGTGTTTGATTTAGAGTTCCAAATACATGTATCCCTATAGGAGAAAACAGAGTGAAACCTCAAAATGGAAACCGGTTACTGCCAACGAACGGTTTCACCTAGAAGAACGAGATTTGGCGAGCCAAGTGGGTAGTGTACTGATCATTACCTGAAAGTTTCATCAAGATTGGGTGAAAAAGTGTGTGCTGAGATTTCAGGCAACTCGTAGTTTTGGAAGCTTGGCAGGCCCTTTCCATGAAAGTGATTCTCGCCAGTCTCTGCTTAGGGCTACATCAACAGCAAACAAACCATAGAGATAGAACTTGAAACTGCTTTATATGGTGTCAAGTTTCAAAGAGCTAGCACAAACCGTCTTTGATTTAGAGTTCCAAATACATGTATCCCTATAGGAGAAAACAGAGTGAAACCTCAAAATGAAACCGGTTACTGCCAACGAACGATTTCACCTAGAAGTACGAGATTTGGCGAGCCAAGTGGGATTGGTGTACTGATCATCACCTGAAAGTTTCATCAAGATTGGTGAAAAAGTGTGTGCTGAGATTTCAGGCAACTCTGTAGTTTTTGGAAGCTTGGCAGGCCCTTTCCATGAAAGTGATTCTCGCCAGTCTCTGCTTAGGGCTACATCAACAGCAAACAAACCATAGAGATAGAACTTGAAACTGCTTTATTGTGTCAAGTTTCAAAGAGCTAGCACAAACCGTGTTTGATTTAGAGTTCCAAATACATGTATCCCTATAGGAGAAAACAGAGTGAAACCTCAAAATGAAACCCGTTACTGCCAACGAACGGTTTCACCTAGAAGAACGAGATTTGGCAAAGCCAAGTGGGATTGGTGTACTGATCATTACCTGAAAGTTTCATCAAGATTGGGTGAAAAAGTGTGTGCTGAGATTTCAGGCAACTCGTAGTTTTTTGGAAGCTTGGCAGGCCCTTTCCATGAAAGTGATTCTCGCCAGTCTCTGCTTAGGGCTACATCAATAGCAAACAAACCATAGAGATAGAACTTGAAACTGCTTTATTGTGTCAAGTTTCAAAGAGCTAGCACCAACCGTGTTTGATTTAGAGTTCCAAATACATGTATCCCTATAGGAGAAAACAGAGTGAAACCACAAAATGAAACCGGTTACTGCAAACGAACGGTTTCACCTAGAAGAACGAGATTTGGCGAGCCAAGTGGGATTGGTGTACTGATCATTACCTGAAAGTTTCATCAAGATTGGGTGAAAAAGTGTGTGCTGAGATTTCAGGCAACTCGTAGTTTTTTGGAAGCTTGGCAGGCCCTTTCCATGAAAGTGATTCTCGCCAGTCTCTGCTTAGGGCTACATCAACAGCAAACAAACCATAGAGATAGAACTTGAAACTGGCTTTATTGTGTCAAGTTTCAAAGAGCTAGCACAAACCGTGTTTGATTTAGAGTTCCAAATACATGTATCCCTATAGGGAGAAAACAGAGTGAAACCTCAAAATGAAACCGGTTACTGCCAACGAACGGTTTCACCTAGAAGAACGAGATTTGGCAAGCCAAGTGGGATTGGTGTACTGATCATTACCTGAAAGTTTCATCAAGATTGGGTGAAAAAGTTTGTGCTGAGATTTCAGGCAACTCGTAGTTTTCTGGAAGCTTGGCAGGCCCTTTCATGAAAGTGATTCTCGCCAGTCTCTGCTTAGGGCTACATCAATAGCAAACAACCATAGAGATAGAACTTGAAACTGCTTTATTGTGTCAAGTTTCAAAGAGCTAGCACAAACCGTGTTTGATTTAGAGTTCCCAAATACATGTATCCCTATAGGAGAAAACAGAGTGAAACCACAAAATGAAACCGGTTACTGCCAACGAACGGTTTCACCTAGAAGAACGAGATTTGGCGAGCCAAGTGGGATTGGTGAACTGATCATCACCTGAAAGTTTCATCAAGATTGGGTGAAAAAGTGTGTGCTGAGATTTCAGGCAACTCGTAGTTTTTTGGAAGCTTGGCAGGCCTTTCCATGAAAGTGATTCTCGCTAGTCTCTGCTTAGGGCTACATCAACAGCAAACAAACCATAGAAATAGAACTTGAAACTGCTTTATTGTGTCAAGTTTCAAAGAGCTAGCACCAAACGTGTTTGATTTAGAGTTCCAAATACATGTATCCCTATAGGAGAAAACAGAGTGAAACCTCAAAATGAAACCGGTTACTGCAAAAGAACGGTTTCACCTAGAAGAACGAGATTTGGTGAGCCAAGTGGGATTGGTGTACTGATCATTACCTGAAAGTTTCATCAAGATTGGGTGAAAAGTGTGTGCTGAGATTTCAGGCAACTCGTAGTTTCTGGAAGCTTGGCAGGCCCTTTTTATGAAAGTGATTCTCGCCAGGTCTCTGCTTAGGGCTACATCACAGCAAACAAACCATAGAGATAGAACTTGAAACTGCTTTATTGTGTCAAGTTTCAAAAGAGCTAGCACAAACCGTGTTTGATTTACGTTCCAAATTACATGTATCCCTATAGGAGAAACAGAGTGAAACCTCAAAATGAAACCGGTTAACTGCCAACGACACGGTTTCACCTAGAAGAACGAGATTTGGCGAGCCAAGTTGGGATTGGTGTACTGATCATCACCTGAAAGTTTCATGAAGATTGTGTGAAAAAGTGTGTGCTGAGATTCAGGCAACTCGTAGTTTTTGGAAGCTTGGCAGGCCTTTTCCATGAAAGTGATTCTCGCTAGTCTCTGCTTAGGGCTACATCAACAGCAAACAAACCATAGAAATAGAACTTGAAACTGCTTTATGGTGTCAAGTTTCAAAGAGCTAGCACAAACCGTGTTTGATTTAGAGTTCCAAATACATGTATCCCTATAGGAGAAAACAGAGTGAAACCTCAAAATGAAACCGGTACTGCCAAAGAACGTTTTCAACTAGAAGTACAGATTTGGCGAGCCAAGTGGGATTGGTGTACTGATCATTAAAGAAAGTTTGGGGATCAAGATTGGGTGAAAAAGTGTGT
>NW_027524751.1:0-28446 GCF_052094955.1 Ictidomys tridecemlineatus
CTTTGTTTGCTGTTGATGTAGCCCTAAGCAGAGACTGGCAAAAATCACTTTCATGGAAAGGGGTTACCAAGCTTCCAAAACACAACGAGTTGCCTGAAATCTCAGCAAACATTTTTTCACCCAATTTTGATGATTCTTTTAGGTAATGATCAGTACGCCAAAAACACTTGGCTCACCAAATTTCGTTCCTTTAGGTTAAACCGTTCTTTTGCAGTAACCGTTTTCATTTTTAGGTTTCACTCTGTTTTCTCCTATAGGGATACATGTATTTGGAACTCTAAATCAAACAGGGTTTGTGCTAGCTCTTTGTAACTTGACACAATAAAGCAGTTTCAAGTTCTATCTCTATGGTTTGTTTGCTGTTGATGTAGCCCTAAGCAGAGACTGGCGAATCACTTTCATGGAAAGGGGTTGCCAAGCTTACAAAAAACGACGAGTTGCCTGAAATCTCAGCAAACATTTTTTCACCCAATCTTGATGATTCTTTCAGGTAATGATCAGTACACCGAAACCACTTGGCTCACCAAATTTCGTTCTTCTAGGTTTAACCGTTCGTTTGCAGTAACCGTTTTCATTTTTAGGTTTCACTCTGTTTTCTCCTATACGGATACATGTATTTTGAACTCTAAATCAAACACGGTTTGTGCTAGCTCTTTGAAACTTGACACAATAAAGCAGTTTCAAGTTCTATCCCTATGCTTTGTTTGCTGTTGATGTAGCACTAAGCAGAGACTGGCGAAAATCACTTTAATGGAAAGGGGTTGCCAAGCTTCCAAAAAACGACGAGTTGCCTGAAATCTCAGCAAACACTTTTTCACCCAATCTTGATGATTCTTTCAGGTAATGATCAGTACACCAAAACCACTGGGCTCACCAAATTTCGTTCTTCTAGGTTCAACCGTTCGTTTGCAGTAACCGTTTTCATTTTTAGGTTTCACTCTGTTTTCTCCTATAAGGATACATGTATTTGGAACTCTAAATCAAACACGGTTTGGGCTAGCTCTTTGAAACTTGACACAATAAAGCAGTTTCAAGTTCTATCTCTGTGCTTTGTTTGCTGTTGATGTAGCCCTAAGCAGAGACTGGCGAAAATCCCTTTCATGGAAAGGGGTGCCAAGCTTCTAAAACACTATGAGTTGCCTGAAATCTCAGCAAACATTTTTTCACCCAATCTTGATGATTCGTTCAGGTAATGATCAGTACACCAAAACCACTTGGCTCACCAAATTTCGTTCTTCTAGGTTAAACCGTTCTTTTGCAGTAACCGTTTTCATTTTTAGGTTTCACTCTGTTTTCTCCTATAGGGATACATGTATTTGGAACTCTAAATCAAACAAGGTTTGTGCTAGCTCTCTGAAACTTGACAGAATAAAGCAGTTTCAAGTTCTATCTCTATGCTTTGTTTGCTGTTGATGTAGCCCTAAGCAGAGACTGGCAAAAATCACTTTCATGGAAAGGGGTTGCCAAGCTTCCAAAACATGACGAGTTGCCTGAAATCTCAGCAAACATTTTTTCACCCAATCTTGATGAATCTTTCAGGTAATGATCAGTACACCAAAACAACTTGGCTCACCAAATTTCGTTCTTCTAGGTTCACCCGTTCGTTTGCAGTTTCATTTTTAGGTTTCACTCTGTTTTCTCCTATAGGGATACATGTATTTGGATCTCTAAATCAAACACGGTTTGTGCTAGCTCTTTGAAACTTGACACAAAAAAGCATTTTCAAGTTCTATCTCTACGCTTTGTTTGCTGTTGATGTAGCCCTAAGCAGAGACTGGCGAAAATCACTTTCATGGAAAGGGGTTACCAAGCTTCCAAAACACAACGAGTTGCCTGAAATCTCAGCAAACATTTTTTCACCCAATTTTGATGATTCTTTTAGGTAATGATCAGTACACCAAAAACACTTGGCTCACCAAATTTCGTTCCTTTAGGTTAAACCGTTCTTTTGCAGTAACCGTTTTCATTTTTAGGTTTCACTCTGTTTTCTCCTATAGGGATACATGTATTTGGAACTCTAAATCAAACAGGGTTTGTGCTAGCTCTTTGTAACTTGACACAGTAAAGCAGTTTCAAGTTCTATCTCTATGGTTTGTTTGCTTTTGATGTAGCCCTAAGCAGAGACTGGCGAAAATCACTTTCATGGAAAGGGGTTGCCAAGCTTACAAAAAACGACGAGTTGCCTGAAATCTCAGCAAACATTTTTTCACCCAATCTTGATGATTCTTTCAGGTAATGATCAGTACACCAAAACCACTTGGCTCACCAAATTTCGTTCTTCTAGGTTTAACCGTTCGTTTGCAGTAACCGTTTTCATTTTTAGGTTTCACTCTGTTTTCTCCTATACGGATACATGTATTTTGAACTCTAAATCAAACACGGTTTGTGCTAGCTCTTTGAAACTTGACACAATAAAGCAGTTTCAAGTTCTATCCCTATGCTTTGTTTGCTGTTGATGTAGCACTAAGCAGAGACTGGCGAAAATCACTTTAATGGAAAGGGGTTGCCAAGCTTCCAAAAAACGACGAGTTGCCTGAAATCTCAGCAAACACTTTTTCACCCAATCTTGATGATTCTTTCAGGTAATGATCAGTACACCAAAACCACTGGGCTCACCAAATTTCGTTCTTCTAGGTTCAACCGTTCTTTTGCAGTAACCGTTTTCATTTTTAGGTTTCACTCTGTTTTCTCCTTTAAGGATACATGTATTTGGAACTCTAAATCAAACACGGTTTGGGCTAGCTTTTGAAACTTGACACAATAAAGCAGTTTCAAGTTCTATCTCTGTGCTTTGTTTGCTGTTGATGTAGCCCTAAGCAGAGACTGGCGAAAATCACTTTCATGGAAAGGGGTGCCAAACTTCTAAAACACTACGAGTTGCCTGAAATCTCAGCAAACATTTTTTCACCCAATCTTGATGATTCGTTCAGGTAATGATCAGTACACCAAAACCACTTGGCTCACCAAATTTCGTTCTTCTAGGTTAAACCGTTCTTTTGCAGTAACCGTTTTCATTTTTAGGTTTCACTCTGTTTTCTCCTATAGGGATACATGTATTTGGAACTCTAAATCAAACAAGGTTTGTGCTAGCTCTCTGAAACTTGACAGAATAAAGCAGTTTCAAGTTCTATCTCTATGCTTTGTTTGCTGTTGATGTAGCCCTAAGCAGAGACTGGCAAAAATCACTTTCATGGAAAGGGGTTGCCAAGCTTCCAAAACACGACGAGTTGCCTGAAATATCAGCAAACATTTTTTCACCCAATCTTGATGAATCTTTCAGGTAATGATCAGTACACCAAAACAACTTGGCTCACCAAATTTCGTTCTTCTAGGTTCACCCGTTCGTTTGCAGTAACCGTTTTCATTTTTAGGTTTCACTCTGTTTTCTCCTATAGGGATACATGTATTTGGATCTCTAAATCAAACACGGTTTGTGCTAGCTCTTTGAAACTTGACACAAAAAAGCAGTTTCAAGTTCTATCTCTACGCTTTGTTTGCTGTTGATGTAGCCCTAAGCAGAGACTGGCAAAAATCACTTTCATGGAAAGGGGTTACCAAGCTTCCAAAACACAACGAGTTGCCTGAAATCTCAGCAAACATTTTTTCACCCAATTTTGATGATTCTTTTAGGTAATGATCAGTACGCCAAAAACACTTGGCTCACCAAATTTTGTTCCTTTAGGTTAAACCGTTCTTTTGCAGTAACCGTTTTCATTTTTAGGTTTCACTCTGTTTTCTCCTATAGGGATACATGTATTTGGAACTCTAAATCAAACAGGGTTTGTGCTAGCTCTTTGTAACTTGACACAATAAAGCAGTTTCAAGTTCTATCTCTATGGTTTGTTTGCTGTTGATGTAGCCCTAAGCAGAGACTGGCGAAAATCACTTTCATGGAAAGGGGTTGCCAAGCTTACAAAAAAGGACGAGTTGCCTGAAATCTCAGCAAACATTTTTTCACCCAATCTTGATGATTCTTTCAGGTAATGATCAGTACACCGAAACCACTTGGCTCACCAAATTTCGTTCTTCTAGGTTTAACCGTTCGTTTACAGTAATCGTTTTCATTTTTAGGTTTCACTCTGTTTTCTCCTATACGGATACATGTATTTTGAACTCTAAATCAAACACGGTTTGTGCTAGCTCTTTGAAACTTGACACAATAAAGCAGTTTCAAGTTCTATCCCTATGCTTTGTTTGCTGTTGATGTAGCACTAAGCAGAGACTGGCGAAAATCACTTTAATGGAAAGGGGTTGCCAAGCTTCCAAAAAACGACGAGTTGCCTGAAATCTCAGCAAACACTTTTTCACCCAATCTTGATGATTCTTTCAGGTAATGATCAGTACACCAAAACCACTGGGCTCACCAAATTTCGTTCTTCTAGGTTCAACCGTTCGTTTGCAGTAACCGTTTTCATTTTTAGGTTTCACTCTGTTTTCTCCTATAAGGATACATGTATTTGGAACTCTAAATCAAACACGGTTTGGGCTAGCTCTTTGAAACTTGACACAATAAAGCAGTTTCAAGTTCTATCTCTGTGCTTTGTTTGCTGTTGATGTAGCCCTAAGCAGAGACTGGCGAAAATCACTTTCATGGAAAGGGGTGCCAAACTTCTAAAACACTACGAGTTGCCTGAAATCTCAGCAAACATTTTTTCACCCAATCTTGATGATTCTTTCAGGTAATGATCAGTACACCAAAACCACTTGGCTCACTAAATTTCGTTCTTCTAGGTTAAACCGTTCTTTTGCAGTAACCGTTTTCATTTTTAGGTTTCACTCTGTTTTCTCCTATAGGGATACATGTATTTGGAACTCTAAATCAAACAAGGTTTGTGCTAGCTCTCTGAAACTTGACAGAATAAAGCAGTTTCAAGTTCTATCTCTATGCTTTGTTTGCTGTTGAAGTAGCCCTAAGCAGAGACTGGCAAAAATCACTTTCATGGAAAGGGGTTGCCAAGCTTCCAAAACACGACGAGTTGCCTGAAATCTCAGCAAACATTTTTTCACCCAATCTTGATGAATCTTTCAGGTAATGATCAGTACACCAAAACAACTTGGCTCACCAAATTTCGTTCTTCTAGGTTCACCCGTTCGTTTGCAGTAACCGTTTTCATTTTTAGGTTTCACTCTGTTTTCTCCTATAGGGATACATGTATTTGGAACTCTAAATCAAACAGGGTTTGTGCTAGCTCTTTGTAACTTGACACAATAAAGCAGTTTCAAGTTCTATCTCTATGGTTTGTTTGCTGTTGATGTAGCCCTAAGCAGAGACTGGCGAAAATCACTTTCATGGAAAGGGGTTGCCAAGCTTACAAAAGACTACGAGTTGCCTGAAATCCCTGCAAACATTTTTTCACCCAATCTTGATGATTTTTTCAGGTAATGATCAGTACACCAAAACCACTTGGCTCACCAAATTTCGTTCTTCTAGGTTCAACCGTTCTTTTGCAGTAACCGTTTTCATTTTTAGGTTTCACTTTGTTTTCTTCTATAGCGATACATGCATTTGGAAATCTAAATCAAACACGGTTTGTGCTAGCTCTATGAAACTTGACACAATAAAGCAGTTTCAAGTTCTATCTCTATGCTTTGTTTGCTGTTGAAGTAGCCCCAAGCAGAGACAGGCAAAAATCACTTTCATGGAAAGGGGTTGCCAAGCTTTCAAAAAACGATGAGTTGCCTGAAATCTCAGCAAACATTTTTTCACCCAATCTTGATGATTCTTTCAGGTAATGATCAGTACACCAAAACCACTTGGCTCACCAAATTTCGTTCTTCTAGTTTCAACCGTTCGTTTCCAGTAACCGTTATCATTTTTAGGTTTCACTCTTTTTTCTCCTATAGAAATACATGTATTTGGAACTCTAAATCAAACACGGTTTGTGCTAGCTCTTTGAAACTTGACACAATAAAGCAGTTTCAAGTTCTATCTCTATGGTTTGTTTGCTGTTGATGTAGCCCTAAGCAGAGACTGGCGAAAATCACTTTCATGGAAAGGGTTGCCAAGCTTCCAAAAAACTACGAGTTCCCTGAAATCACAGCAAACATTTTTTCACCCAATCTTGATGATTCTTTCAGGTTATGATCAGTACACCAAAACCACTTGGCTCACCAAATGTCGTTCTTCTAGGTTAAACCGTTCGTTTGCAGTAACCGTTTTCATTTTTAGGTTTCACTCTCTTTTCTGCTACAGGGATACATGTATTTGGAACTCTAAATCAAACACGGTTTGTGCTAGCTCTTTGAAACTTGACACAATAAAGCAGTTTCAAGTTCTATCTCTATGCTTTGTTTGCTGTTGATGTAGCCCTAAGCAGAGACTGGCGAAAATCACTTTCATGGAAAGGGGTTGCCAAGCTTCCAAAAAACTACGACTTGCCTGAAATCTCAGCAAACATTTTTTCACCCAATCTTGATGATTCTTTCAGGTAATGATCAGTACACCAAAACCACTTGGCTCACCAAATTTTGTTCTTTTAGGTTAAACCGTTCGTTTGCAGTAACCGTTTTCATTTTTAGGTTTCGCTCTGTTTTCTCCTATAGGGATACATGTATTTGGAACTCTAAATCAAACAGGGTTTGTGCTAGCTCTTTGAAACTTGACACAATAAAGCAGTTTCAAGTTCTATCCATTTGCTTTGTTTGGTGTTGATGTAGCACTAAGCAGAGACAGGCGAAAATCACTTCAATGGAAAGGGGTTGCCAAGCTTCCTAAAACTACGAGTTTCCTGAAATGTCACCAAACATTTTTTCACCCAATCTTGATGATTCTTTCAGGGAATGATCAGTACACCAAAACCACTTGGCTCACCAAATTTCGTTCTTATAGGTTCAACCGTTCGTTTGCAGTAACAGTTTTCATTTTTAGGTTTCACTCTTTTTTCTCCTATAAGGATACATGTATTTGGAACTCTAAATCAAACACGGTTTGGGCTAGCTCTTTCAAACTTGACACAATAAAGCCGTTTCAAGTTCTATCTCTATGCTTTGTTTGCTGTTGATGTAGCCCTAAGCAGAGACTGGCGAAAATCACTTTCATGGAAAGGGGTTGCCAAGCTTCCAAAAAACTACGAGTTTCCTGAAATCTCAGCAAACATTTTTTCACCCAATCTTGATGATTCTTTCAGGTAATGATCAGTACACCAAAACCACTTGGCTCACCAAATTTCGTTATTCTAGGTTAAACCGTTCTTTTGCAGTAACCGTTTACATTTTTAGGTTTCACTCTGTTTTCTCCTATAGGGATACATGTATTTGGAACTCTAAATCAAACAGGGTTTGTGCTAGCTCTTTGAAACTTGAGAGAATAAAGCAGTTTCAAGTACTCTCTCTATGCTTTGTTTGCTGTTGATGTAGCCCTAAGCAGAGACTGGCAAAAATCACTTTCATGGAAAGGGGTTGCCAAGCTTCCAAAAAACTACTAGTTGCCGGAAATCTCAGCAAACATTTTTTCACCCAATCTTGATGATTCTTTCAGGTAATGATCAGTACACCAAAACCACTTGGCTCACCAAATTTCGTTCTTTTAGGTTAAACCGTTCTTTTGCAGTAACCGTTATCATTAGGTTTCGCTCTGTTTTCTCCAATAGGGATACATGTATTTGGAAGTCTAAATCAAACACGGTTTGTTCTATCTCTTTGAAACTTGACACAATAAAGCAGTTTCAAGTTCTATCTCTATGCTTTGTTTGCTGTTGATGTAGCCCTAAGCAGAGACTGGCGAAAATCACTTTCATGGAAAGGGGTTTCCAAGCTTCCAAAAAACTACGAGTTGCCTGAAATCTCAGCAAACATTTTTTCACACAATCTTGATGATTCTTTCAGGTAATTATAAGTACACCAAAACAACTTGGTTCACCAAATTTCATTCTTCTAGGTTTAACCGTTCGTTTGCAGTAACCGTTTTCATTTTTAGGTTTAACTCTGTTTTCTCCTATAGGGATACATGTATTTGGAACTCTAAATCAAACACAATTTGTGCTATCTCTTTGAAACTTGACACAATAAAGCAGTTTCAAGTTCTATCTCTATGCTTCGTTTGCTGTTGATGTAGCCCTAAGCAGAGACTGGCGAAAATCACTTTCATGGAAAGGGGTTGCCAAGCTTCCAAAAAACTACCAGTTGCCTGAAATCTCAGCAAACATTTTTTCACCCAATCTCGATGATTCTTTCAGGTAATTATCAGGACACCAAACCACTTGGCTCACCAAATTTCGTTCTTCTAGGTTAAACCGTTCGTTTGCAGTAACCGTTTTCATTTTTAGGTTTCACTCTGTTTTCTCCTATGGGGATACAAGTATTTGGAACTCTAAATCAAACACGGTTTGTGCAAGCTCTTTGAAAAGTGAAACAATAAAGCAGTTTCAAGTTCTATCTCTATGCTTTGTTTGCTGTTGATGTAGCCCTAACCAGAGAGTGGCGAAAATCCCTTTCATGGAAAGGGGTTTCCAAGCTTCCAAAAAACTACGAGTTGCCTGAAATCTCAGCAAACATTTTTTCACCCAAACTTGATGATTCTTTCAGGTAATGATATGTACACCAAAACAACTTGGTTCACCAAATTTCATTCTTCTAGGTTTAACCGTTCGTTTGCAGTAACCGTTTTCATTTTTAGGTTTCACTCTGTTTTCTCCTATAGGGATACATGTATTTGGAACTCTAAATCAAACTCGGTTTGTGCTAGCTCTTTGAAACTTGACACAATAAAGCAGTTTCAAGTTATATCTCTATGCTTTGTTTGCTGTTGATGTAGCCCTAAGCAGAGACTGGCGAAAATCACTTTCATGGAAAGGGGTTGCCAAACTTCAAAAAAACTACAAGTTGCCTGAAATCTCAGCAAATATTTTTGCACCCAATCTTGATGATTCTTTCAGGTAATCATAAGTACACCAAAACCACTTGGCTCACCAAATTTTGTTCTTCTAGGTTCAACCGTTCATTTGCATTAACCGTTTTCATTTTTAGGTTTCACACTGTTTTCTCCTATAGGGATACATGTATTTGGAACTCTAAATCAAACACGGTTTGTGCTAGCTCTTTGAAACTTGACACAGTAAAGCAGTTTCAAGTTCTATCTCCATGCTTTGTTTGCTGTTGATGTAGCCCTAAGCAGAGACTGGCGAAAGTCAATTGCATGGAAATGGGTTGCCAAGCTTCCAAAAAACTACGAGTTGCCTGAAATCTCAGCAAAAATTTTTGCACCCAATCTTGATGATTCTTTCAGGTAATGATAAGTACACCAAAACCGCTTGGCTCACCAAATTTAGTTCTTCTAGTTTCAACCGTTGGTTTGCGGTAACCGTTTTCATTTTTAGGTTTCACTCTGTTTTCTCCTATAGGGATACATGTATTCGGAACTCTAAATCAAACACGGATTGTGCTAGCTCTTTGAAACTTGACACAATAAAGCAGTTTCAAGTTCTCTCTCTATGCTTTGTTTGCTGTTGATGTAGCCCTAAGCAGAGACTGGCGAAAATGACTTTCATGGGAAGGGGTTGCCAAGCTTCCAAAAAACTACGAGTTGCCTGAAATCTCAGCAAACATTTTTTCACCCAATCTTGATGATTCTTTCAGGTAATGATCAGTACACCAAAACCACTTGGCTCACCAAAGTTCGTTCTTCTAGGTTAAAGCGTTCGTTTGATTTAACCGTTTTCATTTTTAGGTTTCACTCTGTTTTCTACTATAGGGATACATGTATTTGGAACTCTAAATCAAACACAGTTTGTGCTAGTTATTTGAATCTTGAGACAATACAGCAGTTTCAAGTTCTATCACTATGCTTTGTTTGCTGTTGATGTAGCCTTAAGGAGAGATGGGTGAATATCACTTTCATGGAAAGGGGTTGCCAAGCTTCCTAAAAACTACGAGTTGCCTGAAATCTCAGCAAACATTTTTTCACCCAATCTTGATGATTCTTTCAGGTAATGATCAGTACACCAAAACCACTTGGCTCACCAAATTTCGTTCTTCTAGGTTCAACCGTTCGTTTGCAGTAACCCTTTTTATTTTTAGGTTTCACTCTGTTTTCTCTTATAGGGATACATGTATTTGGAACTCTAAATCAAACACGGTTTGTGCTAGCTCTTTGAAACATGACACAATAAAGCAGTTTCCAGTTCTATCTCAATGCTTTGTTTGCTGTTGATGTAGCCCTAAGCAGAGACTGGCGAAAATCACTTTCATGAAAAGGGGTTGCAAAGCTTCCAAAAAACTACGAGTTGCCTGAAATCTCAGCAAACATTATTTCACCCAATCTTGATGATTCTTTCAGGTAATGATCAGTACACCAAAACCACTTGGCTCACCAAATTTCCTTCTTCTAGGTTCAACCGTTCGTTTCCAGTAACCGTTTTCATTTTTAGGTTTCACTCTGTTTTCTCCTATAGAGATACATGTATTTGGAACTCTAAATCAAACACGGTTTGTGCTAGCTCTTTGAAACTTGACACCATAAAGCAGTTACAAGTTCTATCTCTATGCTTTGTCTGCTGTTGATGTAGCCCTAAGCAGAGACTGGCAAAAATCACTTCCATGGAAAGGGGTTGCCAAGCTTCCAAAAAACTACGAGTTACCTGAAATCTCAGCAAACATTTTTTCACCCAATCTTGATGATTCTTTCAGGTAATGATCAGTACACCAAAACCACTTGGCTCACCAAATTTCGTTCTTCTAGGTTAAACCGTTCGTTTGCAGTAACCGTTTTCATTTTTAGGTTTCACTCTGTTTTCTCCAATAGGGATACATGTATTTGGAAGTCTAAATCAAACTCGGTTTGTTCTATCTCTTTGAAACTTGACACAATAAAGCAGTTTCAAGTTCTATCTCTATGCTTTGTTTGCTGTTGATGTAGCCCTAAGCAGAGACTGGCGAAAATCACTTTCATGGAAAGGGGTTTCCAAGCGTCCGAAAAACTACGAGTTGCGTGAAATCTCAGCAAACATTTTCTCACCCAGTCTTGATGATTCTTTCAGGTAATGATCAGTACACCAAAACCGCTTGGCTCACCAAATTTCATTCTTCTAGGTTTAACCGTTCGTTTGCAGTAACCGTTTTCATTTTTAGGTTTAACTCTGTTTTCTCCTATAGGGATACATGTATTTGGAACTCTAAATCAAACACAATTTGTGCTATCTCTTTGAAACTTGACACAATAAAGCAGTTTCAAGTTCTATCTCTATGCTTCGTTTGCTGTTGATGTAGACCTAAGCAGAGACTGGCGAAAATCACTTTCATGGAAAGGGGTTGCCAAGCTTCCAAAAAACTAGGAGTTGCCTGAAATCTCAGCAAACATTTTTTCACCCAATCTCGATGATTCTTTCAGGTAATGATCAGGACACCAAAACCACTTGGCTCACCAAATTTCGTTCTTCTAGGTTAAACCGTTCGTTTGCAGTAACCGTTTTCATTTTTAGGTTTCACTCTGTTTTCTCCAATAGGGATACATGTATTTGGAAGTCTAAATCAAACACGGTTTGTTCTATCTCTTTGAAACTTGACACAATAAAGCAGTTTCAAGTTCTATCTCTATGCTTTGTTTGCTGTTGATGTAGCCCTAAGCAGAGACTGGCGAAAATCACTTTCATGGAAAGGGGTTTCCAAGCTTCCAAAAAACTACGAGTTGCCTGAAATCTCAGCAAACATTTTTTCACACAATCTTGATGATTCTTTCAGGTAATTATAAGTACACCAAAACAACTTGGTTCACCAAATTTCATTCTTCTAGGTTTAACCGTTCGTTTGCAGTAACCGTTTTCATTTTTAGGTTTAACTCTGTTTTCTCCTATAGGGATACATGTATTTGGAACTCTAAATCAAACACAATTTGTGCTATCTCTTTGAAACTTGACACAATAAAGCAGTTTCAAGTTCTATCTCTATGCTTCGTTTGCTGTTGATGTAGCCCTAAGCAGAGACTGGCGAAAATCACTTTCATGGAAAGGGGTTGCCAAGCTTCCAAAAAACTACCAGTTGCCTGAAATCTCAGCAAACATTTTTTCACCCAATCTCGATGATTCTTTCAGGTAATGATCAGGACACCAAACCACTTGGCTCACCAAATTTCGTTCTTCTAGGTTAAACCGTTCGTTTGCAGTAACCGTTTTCATTTTTAGGTTTCACTCTGTTTTCTCCTATGGGGATACAAGTATTTGGAACTCTAAATCAAACACGGTTTGTGCAAGCTCTTTGAAAAGTGAAACAATAAAGCAGTTTCAAGTTCTATCTCTATGCTTTGTTTGCTGTTGATGTAGCCCTAACCAGAGAGTGGCGAAAATCCCTTTCATGGAAAGGGGTTTCCAAGCTTCCAAAAAACTACGAGTTGCCTGAAATCTCAGCAAACATTTGTTCACCCAATCTTGATAATTCTTTCAGGTAATGATCAGTACACCAAAACCACTTGGCTCACCAAATATCGTTCTTCTAGGTTCAACTGTTCGTTTGCAGTAACCGTTTTCATTTTTAGGTTTCACTCTGTTTTCTCCTATATGCATACATGTATTTGGAACTCTAAATCATACACGATTTGTGCTAGCTCTTTGAAACTTGACACAATAAATCAGTTTCAAGTTCTATCTCTATGCTTTGTTTGATGTTCATGTAGCCCTAAGCAGAGACTTGTGAAAATCACTTTCATGGAAAGGGGTTGCCAAGCTTAGAAAAAAACTACGAGTTGCCTGAAATCTCAGCAAACATTTTTTAACCCAATCGTGTTGATTCTTTCAGGTAATGATCAGTACACCAAAACCACTTGGCACACCAAATTTCGTTCTTCTAGGTTCAACCGTTCGTTTGCAGTAACCGTTTTCATTTTTAGGTTTAACTCTGTTTTCTCCTATAGGGATACATGTATTTGAAACTATAAATCAAACACGGTTTGACTTAGCTCTTTGAAAACTTGACACAATAAAGATGTTTCACGTTCTATCTCTATGCTTTGTTTGCTGTTAATGTAAACCTAAGCAGAGACTGGCCAAAATCACTTTAATGGAAAGGGGGTTGCCAAGCTTCCAAAAAACTACGAGTTGCCCTGAAATCTCAGCAAACATTTTTTCACCCAATCTTGATGATTCTTTGAGGTCATGATCAGTACACCAAACCACTTGGCTCACCAAATTTCGTTCTCTAGGTTCAACCGTTCGTTTGCAGTAACCGTTTTCATTTTTTGGATTCACTCTGTTTTCTCCTATAGGGATACATGTATTTGGAATTCTAAATCAAACACGGTTTGTGCTATCTCTTTGAAACTTGACACAATAAAGCAGTTTCAAGTTCTATCTCTATTCTTTGTTTGCTGTTGATGTAGCCCTAAGCAGAGAATGGCGAAAATCACTTTCATGGAAAGGGGTTGCCAAGCTTCCAAAAAACTACGAGTTGCCTGAAATCTCAGCAAACATTTTTTCACCCAATCTTTATGATTCTTTCAGGTAAAGATCAGTACACCAAAACCACTTGGCACACAAATTCGTTCTTCTAGGTTCAACCGTCCGTTTGCAGTAACCGTTTTCATTTTTAGGTTTCACTCTGTTTTCTCCTATTAGGGATACATGTATTTGGAACTCTAAATCAAACAAGGTTTGTGCTAGCTCTTTGAAACTTGACACAATAAAGCAGTTTCAAGTTCTATCTCTATTCTTTGTTTGCTGTTGATGTAGCCCTAAGCAGAGACTGGCGAAAATCACTTTCATGGAAAGGGGTTGACAAGCTTCCAAAAAACTACGAGTTGCCTGAAATCTCAGCAACATTTTTTCACCCAATCTTTATGATTCTTTCAGGTAAAGATCAGTACACCAAAACACTTGGCTCACCAAATTCGTTCTTCTAGATTCAACCGTCCGTTTGCAGTAACCGTTTTCATTTTTAGGTTTCACTCTGTTTTCTCCTATAGGGATACATGTATTTGGAACTCTAAATCAAACTCGGTTTGTGCTAGCTCTTTGAAACTTGACACAATAAAGCAGTTTCAAGTTCTATCTCTATTCTTTGTTTGCTGTTGATGTAGCTCTAAGCAGAGACTGGCGAAAATCACTTTCATGGAATGGGGTTGCCAAGCTTCCAAAAAAATACAAGTTGCCTGAAATCTCAGCAAACATTTTTTCACCCAATCTTGATGATTCTTTCTGGTAATGATCAGTACTCCAAAACCACTTGGCTCACCAAATTTCGTTCTTCTAGGTTCAACCGTTCGTTTGCAGTAACCGTTTTCATTTTTAGGTTTCACTCTGTTTTCTCCTATAGGGATACATGTATTTGGAACTCTAAATCAAACACGGTGTGTGCTAGCTCTTTGAAACTTGACACAATAAAGCAGTTTCAAGTTCTATCTCTATGCTTTGTTTGCTGTTGATGTAGCCCTAAGCAGAGACTGGCGAAAACCACGTTCATGGAAAGGGGTTGCCAAGCTTCCAAAAAACTACGAGTTGCCTGAAATCTCAGCAAACATTTTTTTTACCCAATCTTGGTGATTCTTTCAGGTAATGATCAGTACACCAAAACCACTTGGCTCACCTAATTTCGTTCTTCTAGTTTCAACCGTTCGTTTGCAGTAACCGTTTTCATTTTTAGGTTTCACTCTGTTTTCTCCAATAGGGATACATGTATGTGGAACTCTAAATGAAACAAGGTTTGTTCTAGCTCTTTGAAACTTGACACAATAAAGCAGTTTCAAGTTTTATCTCTATGCTTTGTTTGCTGTTGATGTAGCCCTAAGCAGAGGGTGGCGAAAATAACTCTCATGGAAAGGGGTTGCCAAGCTTCCAAAAAACTACGAGTTGCCTGAAATCTCAGCAAACATTTTTTCACCCAATCTTGATGATTCTTTCAGGTAATGATCAGTACACCAAAAGCACTTGGCTCACCAAATTTCGTTCTTCTAGGTTCAACCGTTCGTTTGCAGTAACCGTTTTCATTTTTAGGTTTCACTCTGTTTTCTCCTATAGGGATACATGTATTTGGAACTCTAATCAAACACGGTTTGTGCTAGCTCTTTCAAACTTGACACAATAAAGCAGTTTCAAGTTCTATCTCTATGCTTTGTTTGCTGTTGATGTAGCCCTAAGCAGAGACTGGCGAAAATCACTCTCATGGAAAGGGGATGCCAAGCTTCCAAAAAACTACGAGTTTCCTGAAATCTCAGCCATCATTTTTTCACCCAATCTTGATGATTCTTTCAGGTAATGATCAGTACACCAAAAGCACTTGGCTCACCAAATTTCGTTCTTCTAGGTTAAACCGTTCGTTTGCAGTAACCGTTTTCATTTTTAGGTTTCACTCTGTTTTCTCCTATAGGGATACATGTATTTGGAACTCTAAATCAAACACGGTTTGTGCTAGCTCTTTGAAACTTGACACAATAAAGCAGTTTCAAGTTCTATCTCTATGATTTGTTTGCTGTTGATGTAGCCCTAAGCAGAGACTGGGGAAAATCACTCTCATGGAAAGGGGTTGCCAAGCTTCCCAAAAACTATGAGTTGCCTGAAATCTCAGCAAGCATTTTTTCACCCAATCTTGATGATTCTTTCAGGTAATGATCAGTACACCAAAACCACATGGCTCACCAAATTTCGTTCTTCTAGGTTTAACCGTTCATTTGCAGTAACCGTTTTCATTTTTAGGTTTCACTCTGTTTTCTCCTATAGGGATACATGTATTTGGAACTCTAAATCAAACACGGTTTGTGCTAGCTCTTTGAAACTTGACACAATAAAGCAGTTTCAAGTTCTATCTCTATGCTTTGTTTGCTGTTGATGTAGCCCTAAGCAGAGACTGGCGAAAATCACTTTCATGGAAAGGGGTTGCCAAGCTTCCAAAATACTAAGAGTTGCCTGAAATCTCAGCAGTCATTTTTGCACCCAATCTTGATGATTCTTTCAGGTAATGATCAGTACACCAAAAGCACTTGGCTCACCAAATTTTGTTCTTCTAGTTTCAACCGTTCGTTTGCAGTAACCGTTTTCATTTTTAGGTTTCACTCTTTTTTCTCCTATAGGGATACATGTATTTGGAACTCTAAATCAAACATGGTTTGTGCTAGCTCTTTGAAACTTGACACAATAAAGAAGTTTCAAGTTCTATCTTTATGCTTTGTTTGCTGTTGATGTAGCCCTAAGCAGAGACTGGCGAAAATCTCTTTCATGGAAAGGGGTTGGCAGGCTTCCAAAAAACTACGAGTTCTCTGAAATCTCAGCAAACATTTTTTCACCCAATCTTGATGATTCTTTCAGGGAATGATCAGTACACCAAAACCACTTGGCTCACCAAATTCGTTCTTCTAGGTTCAACCGTTCGTTTGCAGTAACCGTTTTCATTTTTAGGTTTCACTCTGTTTTCTCCTATAGAGATACATGTATTTGGAACTCTAAATCAAACACGGTTTGTGCTAGCTCTTTGAAACTTGACACAATAAAGCAGTTTCAAGTTCTATCTCTATGCTTTGTTTGCTGTTGATGTAGCCCTAAGAAGAGACTGGCGAAAATCACTTTCATGGAAAGTTGTTGCCAAGATTCCAAAAAACTAATAGTTGCCTGAAATCTCAGTAAACATTTTTTCACCCAATCTTGATGATTCTTTCAGGTAATGATCAGTACACAAAAACCACTTGGCTCACCAAATTTCTTTCTTCTAGGTTCAACCGTTCGTTTGCAGTAACCGTTTTCATTTTTAGGTTTCACTTTGTTTTCTCCTATAGGGATACATGTATTTGGAACTCTAAATCAAACATGGTTTGTGCTAGCTCTTTGAAACTTGACACAATAAAGCAGTTTCAAGTTCTATCTCTATGGTTTGTTTGCTGTTAATGTAGCCCTAAGCAGAGACTGGCAAAAATTACTTTAATGGAAAGGGGTTGGCAAGCTTCCGAAAAACTACGAGTTGCGTGAAATCTCAGCAAACATTTTCTCACCCAGTCTTGATGATTCTTTCAGGTAATGATCAGTACACCAAAACCGCTTGGCTCACCAAATTTCGTTCTTCTAGGTTAAACCGTTCGTTTGCAGTAATCGTTTTCATTTTTAGGTTTCACTCTGTTTTCTCCTATAGGGATACATGTATTTGGAACTCTAAATCAAACACGGTTTGTGCTAGCTCTTTGAAACTTGGCACAATAAAGCAGTTTTAAGTTCTATCTCTATGCTTTGTTTGCTGTTGATGTAGCCCTAAACAGAGACTGGCGAAAATCACTTTCATGGAAAGGGGTTGCCAAGCTTCCAAAAAACTACAAGTTGCCTGAAATCTCAGCAAACATTTTTTCACCCAATCTTGATGATTCTTTCAGGTAATGATCAGTACTCAACAACCACTTGGCTCACCAAATTTCGTTCTTCTAGGTTCAACCGTTCGTTTGCAGTAACCGTTTTCATTTTTAGGTTTCACTCTGTCTTCTCCTATAGGGATACATGTATTTGGAACTCTAAATCAAACACGGTGTGTGCTAGCTCTTTGAAACTTGACACAATAAAGCAGTTTCAAGTTGTATCTCTATGCTTTGTTTGCTGTTGATGTAGCCCTAAGCAGAGACTGGCGAAAATCACTTTCATGGAAAGGGGTTGCCAAGCTTCCAAAAAACTACGAGTTGCCTGAAATCTCAGCAATCATTTTTTCACCCAATCTTGATGATTCTTTCAGGTAATGATCAGTACACCAAAAGCACTTGGCTCACCAAATTTCGTTCTTCTAGGTTCAACCGTTCGTTTGCAGTAACCGTTTTCATTTTTAGGTTTCACTCTGTTTTCTCCTATAGGGATACATGTATTTGGAACTCTAAATCAAACACGGTTTGTGCTAGCTCTTTGAAACTTGACACAATAAAGCAGTTTCAAGTTCTATCTCTATGCTTTGTTTGCTGTTGATGTAGCCCTAAGCAGAGACTGGCGAAAATCACTCTCATGGAAAGGGGATGCCAAGCTTCCAAAAAACTACGAATTTCCTGAAATCTCAGCCATCATTTTTTCACCCAATCTTGATGATTCTTTCAGGTAATGATCAGTACACCAAAAGCACTTGGCTCACCAAATTTCGTTCTTCTAGGTTAAACCGTTGGTTTGCAGTAACCGTTTTCATTTTTAGGTTTCACTCTGTTTTCTCCTATAGGGATACATGTATTTGGAACTCTAAATCAAACACGGTTTGTGCTAGCTCTTTGAAACTTGACACAATAAAGCAGTTTCAAGTTCTATCTCTATGCTTTGTTTGCTGTTGATGTAGCCCTAAGCAGAGACTGGGGAAAATCACTCTCATAGAAAGGGGTTGCCAAGCTTCCAAAAAACTACGAGTTGCCTGAAATCTCAGCAAGCATTTTTTCACCCAATCTTGATGATTCTTTCAGGTAATGATCAGTACACCAAAACCACATGGCTCACCAAATTTCGTTCTTCTAGGTTTAACCGTTCATTTGCAGTAACCGTTTTCATTTTTAGGTTTCACTCTGTTTTCTCCTATAGGGATACATGTATTTGGAACTCTAAATCAAACACGGTTTGTGCTAGCTCTTTGAAACTTGACACAATAAAGCAGTTTCAAGTTCTATCTCTATGCTTTGTTTGCTGTTGATGTAGCCCTAAGCAGAGACTGGCGAAAATCACTTTCATGGAAAGGGGTTGCCAAGCTTCCAAAATACTAAGAGTTGCCTGAAATCTCAGCAATCATTTTTGCACCCAATCTTGATGATTCTTTCAGGTAATGATCAGTACACCAAAAGCACTTGGCTCACCAAATTTTGTTCTTCTAGTTTCAACCGTTGGTTTGCAGTAACCGTTTTCATTTTTAGGTTTCACTCTTTTTTCTCCTATAGGTATACATGTATTTGGAACTCTAAATCAAACACGGTTTGTGCTAGCTCTTTGAAACTTGACAAAATAAAGCAGATTCAAGTTCTATCTCTATGCTTTGTTTGCTGTTGATGTAGCGCTAAGAAGAGACTGGCGAAAATCACTTTCATGGAAAAGGGTTGCCAAGCTTTCAAAAAACTAAGAGTTGCCTGAAATCTCAGCAAACATTTTTTTACTCAATCTTGATGATTCCTTCAGGTAATGATCAGTACACCAAAACAACTTGGCTCACCAAATTTCGTTCTTCTAGGTTCAACCGTTCGTTTGCAGTAACCGTTTTCATTTTTAGGTTTCACTCTGTTTTCTCCTATAGGGATACATGTATTTGGAACTCTAAATCAAACAGGGTTTTTGCTAGCTCTTTGAAAATTGACACAATAAAGCAGTTTCAAGTTCAATCTCTATGCTTTGTTTGCTGTTGATGTAGCCCTAAGCAGAGACTGGCGAAAATCACTTTCATGGAAAGGGGTTGCCAAGATTCCAAAATCTACGAGTTCCCTGAAATCTCAGCAAACATTTTTTCACCCAATCTTGATGATTCTTTCAGGTAATGATCAGTACACCAAAACCACTTGGCTCACCAAATTTCGTTCTTCTAGGTTCAACCGTTCGTTTGCAGTAACCGTTTTCATATTTAGGATTCACTCTGTTTTCTCCTATTGGGATACATGTATTTGGAACTCTAAATGAAACATGGTTTGTGCTAGCTCTTTGAAAATTGACACAATAAAGCAGTTTCAAGTTCTATCTCTATGCTTTGTTTGCTGTTGATGTATCCCTAAGCAGAGACTGGCGAAAATCACTTTCATGGAAATGGGTTGCCAAGCTTCCAAAAATCTGCGAGTTCCCTGAAATCTTAGCAAATTTTTTTCACCCAATTTGATTATTCTCTCAAGTAATGATCAGTACACCAAAACAACTTGGCTCACCAAATTTCGTTCTTCTAGGTTCAACCGTTCGTTTGCAGTAACCGTTTTCATTTTTAGGTTTCACTCTGTTTTCTCCTATAGGGATGCATGTATTATGAACTCTAAATCAAACACGGTTTGTGCTAGCTCTTTGAAACTTGACACAATAAAGCAGTTTCATGTTCTACCTCTATGCTTTGTTTGCTGTTGATTTAACCCTAAGCAGCGACTGGAGAAAATCACTTTCATGGAAAGGGGTTGAAAGGTTCAAAAAAACTACGAGTTGCCTGAAATCTCAGCAAACATTTTATCACCCAATCTTGATGATTTTTTCAGGTAATGATCAGTACACCGAAAACACTTGGGTCACCAAATTTCGTTCTTCTAGGTTCAACCGTTCATTTGCAGTAACCGTTTTTATTTTTAGGTATCACTCTGTTTTCTCCTATAGGGATACATGTATTTGGAACTCTAAATATAACAAGGTTTGTGCTAGCTCTTTGAAACTTGACAAAATAAAGCAGATTCAAGTTCTATCTCTATGCTTTGTTTGCTGTTGATGTATCCCTAAGCAGATAATGGCGAAAATCAGTTTCATGGAAAGGGGTTGACAAGCTTCCTAAAAATTATGAGTTGCCTGATTCTCAGCAAACATTTTTTCACCCAATCTTGATGATTCTTTCAGGTAATGATCAGTACACCAAAACCACTTGGCTCACCAAATTTCGTTCTTCTAGGTTCAACCGTTCGTTTGCAGTAACCGTTTTCATTTTTAGGTTTCACTCTGTTTTCTCCTATAGGGATACATGTATTTGGAACTCTAAATCAAACACGGTTTGTGCTAGCTCTTTGAAACTTGACACAATAAAGCAGTTTCAATTTCTATCTCTATGCTTTGTTTGCTGTTGATGTAGCCCTAAGCAGAGACTGCCGAAAATCACTTTCATGGAAAGGAGTTGCCAAGGTTCCAAAAAACTACGAGTTGCCTGAAATCTCAGCAAACATTTTTTCACCCAATCTTGATGATTCTTTCAGGTAATGATCAGTACACCGAAAACACTTGGCTCACCAAATTTCGTTCTTCTAGGTTCAACCGTTCGTTTGCAGTAACCGTTTTTATTTTTAGGTTTCACTCTGTTTTCTCCTATAGGGATACATGTATTTGGAACTCTAAATCAAACACGGTTTGTGCTAGCTCTTTGAAACTTGACAAAATAAAGCAGTTTCAAGTTCTATCTCTATGCTTTGTTGGCTGTTGATGTATCCCTAAGCACATAATGGCGAAAATCAGTTTCATGGAAAGGGGTTGCCACGCTTCCAAAAAACTACGAGTTGCCTGAAATCTCAGCAAACATTTTTTCACCCAATCTTGATGATTCTTTCAGGTAATGATCAGTACACCAAAACCACTTGGCTCACCAAATTTCGTTCTTCTAGGTTCAACCGTTCGTTTGCAGTAACCGTTTTCATTTTTAGGTTTCACTCTGTTTTCTCCTAGAGGGATACATATATTTGGAACTCTAAATCAAACACGGTTTGTGCTAGCTCTTTGAAACTTGACACAATAAAGCAGTTTTAAGTTCTATCTCTATGCTTTGTTTGCTGTTGATGTAGCCCTAAGCAGAGACTGGAGAAAATCACTTTCATGGAAAGGAGTTGCCAAGATTCCAAAAAACTACGAGTTGCCTGAAATCTCAGCAAACATTTTTTCACCCAATCTTGATGATTCTTTCAGGTAATAATCAGTACACCAAAACCACTTGGCTCACAAAATTTCGTTCTTCTAGGTTAAACCGTTCGTTTGCAGTAACCGTTTTCACTTTTAGGTTTCACTCTGATTTCTCCAATTGGGATACATGCATTTGGAACTCTAAATCAAACACGGTTTGTGCTAGCTCTTTGAAACTTGACACAATAAAGCAGTTTCATGTTCTATATCTATGCATTGTTTGCTGTTGATGTATCCCTAAGCAGAGACTGGCGTAAATCACTTTAATGGAAAGGGGTTGCCAAGCTTCCAAAAAACTACGAGTTGCCTGAAATCTCAGCAAACATATTTTCACCCAATTTTGATGATTCTTTCAGGTAATGATCAGTACACCAAACCACTTGGCTCACCAAATTTCGTTCTTCTAGGTTAAACCGTTCGTTTGCACTAACCTTTTTCATTTTTAGGTTTCACTCTGTTTTCTCCTATAGAGATACATGTATTTGGAACTCTAAATCAAACACGGTTTGTGCTAGCTCTTTGAAACTTGACACCATAAAGCACTTTCAAGTTCTATCTCTATGCTTTGTTTGCTGTTGATGTAGCCCTAAGCAGAGACTGGCGAAAATCACTTTCATGGAAAGGGGTTGCCAAGCTTCCAAAAAACTACGAGTTGCCTGAAATCTCAGCAAACATTTTTTCACCCAATCTTGATGATTCTTTCAGGTAATGATCAGTACACCAAAACCACTTGGCTCACCAAATTTTGTTCTTCTAGGTTAAACCGTTCGTTTGCAGTAACCGTTTTCATTTTTAGGTTTCACTCTGTTTTCTCCTATAAGGATACATGTATTTGGAACTCTAAATCAAACACGGTTTGTGCTAGCTCTTTGAAACTTGACACAATAAAGCAGTTTCAAGTTCTATCTTTATTCTTTGTTTGCTATTGATGTAGCCCTAAGCAGAGACTGGCGAAAATCACTTTCATGGAAAGGGGTTGCCAAATTCCAAAAAACTACGAGTTGCCTGAAATCCCAGCAAACATTTTTTTCACCCAATATTGATGATTCTTTCAGGTAATGATCAGTACACGAAATCTACTTGGCTCACCAAATTTCGTTCTTCTAGGTTAAACCCGTCTTTTGCAGTAACCGTTTTCACTTTTAGGTTTCACTCTGTTTTCTCCTTTAGAGATACATGTATTTGGAACTCTAAATAAAACACGGTTTGTGCTAGCTCTTTGAAACTTGACACAATAAAGCAGTTTCAAGTTCTATCACTATGCGTTGTTTGCTGTTGATGTAGCCCTAAGCAGAGACTGGCAAAAACAACTTTCATGGAAAGGGGTTGCCAAGCTTCCAAAAAACTACGGGTTGCCTGAAATCTCAGCAAACATTTTTTCACCCAATCTTGATGATTCTTTATGGTAATGATCAGTACACCAAAACCACTGGGCTCATCAAATTTCGTTCTTCTAGGTTCAACCGTTCGTTTACAGTAACCGTTTTCATTTTTAGGTTTCACTCTGTTTTCTCCTATAGGGATACATGTATTTGGAACTCTAAATAAAACACGGTTTGTGCTAGCTCTTTGAAACTTGACACAATAAAGCAGTTTCAATTTCTATCTCTATGCTTTGTTTGCTGTTGATGTAGCCCTAAGCAGAGACTGCCGAAAATCACTTTCATGGAAAGGAGTTGCCAAGGTTCCAAAAAACTACGAGTTGCCTGAAATCTCAGCAAACATTTTTTCACCCAATCTTGATGATTCTTTCAGGTAATGATCAGTACACCGAAAACACTTGGCTCACCAAATTTCGTTCTTCTAGGTTCAACCGTTCGTTTGCAGTAACCGTTTTTATTTTTAGGTTTCACTCTGTTTTCTCCTATAGGGATACATGTATTTGGAACTCTAAATCAAACACGGTTTGTGCTAGCTCTTTGAAACTTGACAAAATAAAGCAGTTTCAAGTTCTATCTCTATGCTTTGTTGGCTGTTGATGTATCCCTAAGCACATAATGGCGAAAATCAGTTTCATGGAAAGGGGTTGCCACGCTTCCAAAAAACTACGAGTTGCCTGAAATCTCAGCAAACATTTTTTCACCCAATCTTGATGATTCTTTCAGGTAATGATCAGTACACCAAAACCACTTGGCTCACCAAATTTCGTTCTTCTAGGTTCAACCGTTCGTTTGCAGTAACCGTTTTCATTTTTAGGTTTCACTCTGTTTTCTCCTAGAGGGATACATATATTTGGAACTCTAAATCAAACACGGTTTGTGCTAGCTCTTTGAAACTTGACACAATAAAGCAGTTTTAAGTTCTATCTCTATGCTTTGTTTGCTGTTGATGTAGCCCTAAGCAGAGACTGGAGAAAATCACTTTCATGGAAAGGAGTTGCCAAGATTCCAAAAAACTACGAGTTGCCTGAAATCTCAGCAAACATTTTTTCACCCAATCTTGATGATTCTTTCAGGTAATAATCAGTACACCAAAACCACTTGGCTCACAAAATTTCGTTCTTCTAGGTTAAACCGTTCGTTTGCAGTAACCGTTTTCACTTTTAGGTTTCACTCTGATTTCTCCAATTGGGATACATGCATTTGGAACTCTAAATCAAACACGGTTTGTGCTAGCTCTTTGAAAATTGACACAATAAAGCAGTTTCATGTTCTATGTCTATGCATTGTTTGCTGTTGATGTATCCCTAAGCAGAGACTGGCGTAAATCACTTTAATGGAAAGGGGTTGCCAAGCTTCCAAAAAACTACGAGTTGCCTGAAATCTCAGCAAACATATTTTCACCCAATTTTGATGATTCTTTCAGGTAATGATCAGTACACCAAACCACTTGGCTCACCAAATTTCGTTCTTCTAGGTTAAACCGTTCGTTTGCACTAAACTTTTTCATTTTTAGGTTTCACTCTGTTTTCTCCTATAGAGATACATGTATTTGGAACTCTAAATCAAACACAGTTTGTGCTAGCTCTTTGAAACTTGACACCATAAAGCACTTTCAAGTTCTATCTCTATGCTTTGTTTGCTGTTGATGTAGCCCTAAGCAGAGACTGGCGAAAATCACTTTCATGGAAAGGGGTTGCCAAGCTTCCAAAAAACTACGAGTTGCCTGAAATCCCAGCAAACATTTTTTTCACCCAATATTGATGATTCTTTCAGGTAATGATCAGTACACGAAATCCACTTGGCTCACCAAATTTCGTTCTTCTAGGTTAAACCCTTCTTTTGCAGTAACCGTTTTCACTTTTAGGTTTCACTCTGTTTTCTCCTTTAGAGATACATGTATTTGGAACTCTAAATAAAACACGGTTTGTGCTAGCTCTTTGAAACTTGACACAATAAAGCAGTTTCAAGTTCTATCACTATGCGTTGTTTGCTGTTGATGTAGCCCTAAGCAGAGACTGGCAAAAACAACTTTCATGGAAAGGGGTTGCCAAGCTTCCAAAAAACTACGAGTTGCCTGAAATCTCAGCAAACATTTTTTCACCCAATCTTGATGATTCTTTATGGTAATGATCAGTACACCAAAACCACTTGGCTCATCAAATTTCGTTCTTCTAAGTTCAACCGTTCGTTTACAGTAACCGTTTTCATTTTTAGGTTTCACTCTGTTTTCTCCTATAGGGATACATGTATTTGGAACTCTAAATCTAACACGGTTTGTGCTAGCTCTTTGAAACTTGACACAATAAAGCAGTTTCAAGTTGTATCTCTATGCTTTGTTTGCTGTTGATGAAGCCCTAAGCAGAGACTGGCGAAAATCACTTTCATGGAAAGGGGTTGCCAAGCTTCCAAAAAACTACGAGTTGCCTGAAATCTCAGCAAACATTTTTTCACCCAATCTTGATGATTCTTTCAGGTAATGATCAGTACACCAAAACCACTTCGCTCACCAAATTTCGTTCTTCTAGGTTAAACCGTTCGTTTGCACTAACCGTTTTCATTTTTAGGTTTCACTCTGTTTTCTCCTATAAGGATACATGTATTTGGAACTCTAAATCAAACACGGTTTGTGCTAGCTCTTTGAAACTTGACACAATAAAGCAGTTTCAATTTCTATCTCTATTCTTTGTTTCTGTTGATGTAGTCCTAAGCAGAGACTGGCGAAAATCACTTTTATGGAAAGGGGTTGCCAAGCTTCCAGAAAACTACGAGTTGCCTGAATTCTCAGCAAACATTTTTTTCACCCAATCTTGATGATTCTTTCAGGTAATGATCAGTACACCAAAACCACTTGGCTCACCAAATTTCGTTCTTCAAGGTTCAACCGTTCGTTTGCAGTAACCGTTTTCACTTTTAGGTTTCACTCTGTTTTCTCCTATAGGGATACATATATTTGGAACTCTAAATAAAACACGGTTTGTGCTAGCTCTTTGAAACTTGACACAATAAAGCAGTTTCAAGTTATGTCTCTATGCTTTGTTTGCTGTTGATGTAGCCCTAAGCAGAGAGTGGCGAAAATCACTTTCATGGAAGGGGTTGACAAGCTTCCAAAAAACTACGAGTTGCCTGAAATCTCAGCAAACATTTTTTCACCCAATCTTGATGATTCTTTCAGGTAATGATCAGTACACCAAAAGCACTTGGCTCACCAAATTTCGTTGTTCTAGGTTCATCCGTTCGTTTGCAGTAACAGTTTTCATTTTTAGGTTTCACTCTGTTTTCTCCTATAGGGATACATGTATTTGGAACTCTAATTCAAACACGGTTTGTGCTAGCTCTTTGAAACTTGACACAATAAAGCAGTTTCACGTTCTATCTCTATGCTTTGTTTGCTGTTGATGTAGCCCTAATCAGAGACTGGCGAAAATCACTTTCATGGAAAGGGGTTGCCAAGCTTCCAAAAAACTACGAGTTGCCTGAAATCTCAGCAAACATTTTTTCACCCAATCTTGATGATTCTTTCAGGTAATGATCAGTACACCAAAACCACTTGACTCACCAAATTTCGTTCTTCTAGGTTCAACCGTTTGTTTGCAGTAAACGTTTTCATTTTTAGGTTTCACTCTGTTATCTCCTATAGGGATACATGTATTTGGAACTCTAAATCAAACACGGTTTGTGCTAGCTCTTTGAAACGTGACAGAATAAAGCAGTTTCAAGTTCTATCTCTATGGTTTGTTTGCTGTTGATGTAGCCCTAAGCAGAGACTGGTGAAAATCCCTTTCATGGAAAGGGGTTGCCAAGCTTCCAAAAAACTACGAGTTGCCTGAAATCTCAGCAAACGTTTTTTCACCCAATCTTGATGATTCATTCAGGTAATGATCAGTACACCAAAACCACTTGGCTCACCAAATTTCGTTCTTTTAGGTTCAACCGTTCCTTTGAAGTAACCGTTTTCATTTTTAGGTTTCACTCTGTTTTTTCCTAAAGGGATACATGTATTTGGAACTCTAAATCAAACACGGTTTGTGGTAGCTCTTTTAAACGTGACACATTAAAGCAGCTTCAAGTTCTATGTGTATGGTTTGTTTGCAGTTGATGTAGCCCTAAGCAGAGACTGGCGAAAACCACGTTCATGGAAAGGGGTTGCCAAGCTTCCAAAAAACTAAGAGTTCCCTGAAATCTCAGCAAATATTTTTTCACCAAATCTTGATGATTCTTTCAGGTAATGATCAGTACACCAAAACCACTTGGATCACCAAATTTCGTTCTTCTAGGTTCAACCGTTCGTTTGCAGTAAAAGTTTTCATTTTTAGGGTACACTCTGTTTTCTCCTATAGGGATACATGTATTTGGAACTATAAATCAAACACGGTTTTGGCTAGCACTTTGAAACTTGAAACAATAAAGCAGTTTCAAGTTCTATCTCTATGCTTTGTTTGCTGTTGATGTAGCCCTAAGCAGAGATTGGCGAAAATCACTTACATGGAAAGAAGTTGCCAAGCTTCCAAAAATCTACGAGTTGCCTGAAATCTCAGCAAACATTTTTTCACCCAATCTTGATGATTCTTTCAGGTAATGATCAGTACACCAAAACCACTTGGCTCACCAAATTTCGTTCTTCTAGGTTCAACCATTCGTTTGCAGTCACCGTTTTTATTTTTAGGTTTCACTCTGTTTTCTTCTATAGGGATACATGTATTTGGAACTCTAAATCAAACACGGTTTGTGCTAGCTCTTTGAAACTTGACACAATAAAGCAGTTTCAAGTTCTATCTCTATGCTTTGTTTGCTGTTGATGTAGCCCTAAGCAGAGACTGGCGAAAATCCCTTTCATGGAAAGGGGTTGCCAAGCTTCCAAAAAATTACGAGTTCCCTGAAATCTCAGCAAACATTTTTTCACCCAATCTTGATGATTTTTTCAGGTAATGATCAGTACACCAAAACCACTTGGCTCACCAAATTTCGTTCTTCTAGGTTCAACCGTTCGTTTGCAGTCACCGTTTTCATTTTTAGGTTTCACTCTGTTTTCTCCCATAGGGATACATGTATTTGGAACTCTAAATCAAACATGGTTTGTGCTAGCTCTTTGGAACTTGACACAATAAAGCAGTTTCAATTCTATCTCTCTGCTTTGTTTGCTGTTGATGTAGCCCAAAGCAGAGACTGGCTAAAATCACTTTCATAAAAAGGGGTTGCCTAGCTTCCAAAAAACTACAGGTTGCCTGAAATCTCAGCAAACATTTTTTCACCTAATCTTGATGATTCTTTCAGGTAATGATCAGTACACCAAAACCACTTGGCTCACCAAATTTCGTTCTTCTAGGTTCAACCGTTCGTTTGCAGTAACCGTTTTCATTTTTAGGTTTCACTCTGTTTTTTCCTATAGGGATACATGTATTTGGAACTCTAAATCAAACAGGGTTTTTGCTAGCTCTTTGAAAATTGACACAATAAAGCAGTTTCAAGTTCAATCTCTATGCTTTGTTTGCTGTTGATGTTGCCCTAAGCAGAGACTGGCGAAAATCACTTTCATGGAAAGGGGTTGCCAAGATTCCAAAATCTACGACTTCCCTGAAATCTCAGCAAACATTTTTTCACCCAATCTT
>NW_027524752.1:0-28410 GCF_052094955.1 Ictidomys tridecemlineatus
AGAGCAGAGAATGGAGACTGGGGTGCAGAAGGATCGTTGCAGAGAGCAGAGGTTGGAGAATGAGGTGCAGAAGGATCGCTACAGAGAGCAGAGGTTTGAGATTGGGTTGCAGGAGGACAGTTACAGAGAGTACAGAATAAATTTTGCAGAGAGCAGAGGTTGAAGACTGGGGTGCAGAAGTACTGTAGCAGAGAGGTGAGGTTGTTGACTGGGGTGCAGAAGGACTGTTGCAGATAGCAGTTGTTTGAGACTGGGATGCAGAATGATCATTGCAGAGAGCAGAGGTTGGAGACTGCGGTTTAGAAGAACTGTTGCAGAGAGCAGAGCTTGGAGACTGAGGTGCAGAAGAATCGTTGCAGAGAGAAGAGTTTGGAGACTGGGGAGCAGAAGTCCTGTTACAGAGAGCAGAGGTTGGAGACTGGGGTGTAGAAGGATTGTTACAGATAGCACATTTTGGAGACTGGTGTGCAGAAGGATTGTTGCAGATAGCAGAGTTTTCAGACTGAGGCTTAGATGGACTGTTACAGAGAGCAGAGGCTGGAATCTGAGTTGCAGAAGGACTGTTACAGAAAGCAGAGGTTGGCAATTGGGGTGCAGAAGGACTGTTATAGAGAGCAGAGTTTGGAGACTTTGGTGCAGAAGGATTGTTGTAGAGAGCAGATTTTGGAGGCGAGAGTGCAGAAGGACCATTACAGAGAGCGAAGGTTGGAGACTGAGGTGCAGAAGGGCTTTTACAGAGAGCAGAGTTTGGAGAAAGGGATGCAAAAGGATCTTACATAGAGCAGAGTCTGGAGACTTGGGTGAAGAAGGACTGTTGCAGAGAGCAGAGATTTGAGACTGAGGTTCAGAAGTATCGTTGCAGAGAAAAGATGTTGGAGACTGGGGTGCAGAAAGACTGTTACAGAGAGCAGAGATTCGAGATTGCGGTGTAGAAGGACTATTAAACAGAGAAGAGGTGGGAGACTGAGGTGCAGAAGGATTGGTACAGAGAGAAGAGGTTTGATTCTAGTTGTAAAAGAACTGTTACAGAGTGCAGAGGTTGGCAACTGTAGTGCAGAAGGATCGTTTCAGAGAGCAGAGGTTGAAAAATGAGGTGCAGAAGTATCATTGCAGAGATCAGAGATTTCAGACTGAGGTGCAGAAGGATCATTACAGAGAGCAGAGGTTGGAGACTGGGATCAGAAAGACAGTTACAGAGAGCACAGTTTGGAGACTGGGGTGCAAAAGAAATGTTGCAATGAGCAGAGATTGGAGACTGTGGTGCAGAAGTACTGTTACAAAGAGCAGAGGATGGAGACTGGGGTGCAGAAGGAATGTCACATAGAGCAGAGTTTGGAAACTGGGGTGCAGAAGGATGTTACAGAGAGCAGAGGCTGCTGTCTCGGGTCAGAAGGACTGTTGCAGAGAACAGACGTTGGAGACTGGGGTGCAAAAGGATCATTGCAGAGAAAATAGGTAGGAGACTGAGGTGCAGAAGGATCGCTACAGAGAGAAGAGTTTGGAGACCGGGGTGCAGTAGGATAGTTACAGAGTACAGGTTGGAGACTGGGGTGCAGAAAAAATGTTGAAGAGAGCACAGGTTGGAGACTGGGGTTTAGAAGGACTGTAGCAGAGAGCAGAGGTTGGAGACTCGGGTGTAGAAGGACTGTTGCAGAGAGCAGACGTTGGGGACTGGGATATAGAAGGATCGTTGCAGAGAGCAGATGTTGTAGACTGGTGTGTAGAAGGACTTTTGCACAGAGCAGAGTTTTGAGACTGCGTTGCAGAAGTACTGTTGCAGAGAGCAGAGTTTGGAGACTGAGGTGCAGAAGGACTGTTTCAGAGAGCAGAGGTTTTAGACTGGGGTGCAGAATTACTGACAAGGAAACTAGAGTTTGGAGACTGGGGTGCAAAATGACTGTTACAGAGAGCAAAGTTTGTAGTTTGGGGTGCAGAAGGACTGCTGCAGAGAACAGAGTGAGGATACTGGGGTGCAGGATGGCCCTTGCAGAGAGATGAGTTTGGAGACTGAGGTGCAGGATGACTATTACAGAGAGTAAAGTTTGGAGAACGGGAGGCAGAAAGATCTTACACAGAGCAGAGGTTGGAGACTGGGGTGCAGAAGGACTGTTGCAGAGATCAGAAGTTGGAGACTGAGGTGCAGAAGACCTGTTACAGAGAGTAGATGTTTGAGACTGGGGTGCAGAAGGATTGTTACAGATAGCACAGTTTGGAAACTGGGGTTTAGAAGGATTGTTGAAGAGAACAGAGGTTTCAGACTGAGGCTTAGAAGGACTGTTACAGAGACTAGAGGTTGGAGTCTCAGGTGCAGAAGGACTGTTTCAGAAAGCAGAGGTTGGCAATTGGGGTGCAGAAGTACCGTTATAGAGAGAAGAGGTTGGAGACTGCGGTACAGAAGGACTGTTACAGAGAGCAGATTTTGGAGACTGGGGTACAGAAGGACTGTTACAGAGTGCACACGTTGGAGACAGAGGTGCAGAAGGATTGTTACAGAGAGCAGAGATTGAAGACTGGGGTGCAGTAGAACCATTACAGAAAGCAAAGGATGGAGACTGAGATGCAGAAGGACTTTTAGAGAGAACAGAGGTTGGAGACTGAGGTGCAGAAGGATCGTTGCAGAGAGAAGAGTTTGAAGACTGGGGTGCAGAAGGAATGTTACAGAAAGCAGGGGTTGGCAATTCGGGAGCAGATGGACCGTTACAAATAGAAGAGGTTGGAGATTGCGATACAAAAAGACTTTTACAGAGAACAGAGCTTGGAGACTGGGTAAAAGAAGGATCGTTGCAGAGAGCAGATGTTGGAGACTGGGGTGCAGACGGACGGTTACAGAGAGCAAAGGTTGGAGACTGGGGTGCAGAAGAAATGTTGCAGAGTGCAGAGTTTGGAAACTTGGGTGCAGAAAGACTGATAAAGAGAGCAGAGTTTGAAGACTGGGGTGCAGAAGGACCGTTACAGATTGCAGAGGTTGGATACTTAGGTGTAGAAGGACTTTTACATAGAGAAGAGGTTTAAGACAGGGGTGTCAAAGGATTCTTATAGAGAGCAAAGAATGGAGACTGGGGTGCAGAAGGAATGTTTCGGAGAGCAGAGTTTGGAGATTGCGGTTCTGAAGAACTGTTACAGAAAGCAGAGGTTGGAGACTGTGGTGCAGAAGGCCTGTTACAGAGTGCAGAGTTTGGACATAAGGTGCAGTAAAATCATTACACAGAGCAGAGTTTCGACTCTAATGTGCAAAAGGACTGTTATAGAGAGCAGAGCTTGGAGACTGGGGTGCAGAAGTACTTTTGCAGAGAGCAGAGGTTGGAGACTGGAATGCAGAAGGATCATTGCAGACAGCAGAGGTTGAAGACCGGGGTGCATTAGGATAGTTTCAGAGAGCACAGGTTGGAGACCGGGGTGTAGAATAAATGTTGCAGAGAGCCAAGGTTGGAGACTGGGGTGCAGAAGGACTGTAGCATAGAGCAGAGGTTGGAGTCTGGAGTGTAGAAGGACTGTTGCAGAGAGCAGACGTTGGAGACTGGGATGCAGAAAAATCGTTGCAGAGATCAGATGTTGGATACTGGGGTATAATCAGACGTTTGCAGAGAGCAGAGGTGGGAGACTGAGGTTCAGAATGACTGTTACAGTGAGCAGAGGTTTTAGACAGGGGTGCAGAATAACTGATACAGAAAGTAGAGTTTGGAGACTGGGGTGCAGAAGGACTGTTACAGAGAGCAGATTTTGTAGCCTGGGGTGCAGAAGGACAGCTGCAGAGAACAGAAGTTGGATACTGGGGTGCACAAGGGCCGTTGCGAAGAGATGAGGTTGGAGACTGAGGTGCACAATGACTGTTACAGAGAGCAAAGCTTGGAGAACAGGGTGCAGAAAGATCTTATAGAGACCAGACTCTGGAGACTGGGATGCAGAAGGATCGTTGCAGAGAGAAGAGCTTGAAGACTGGGGTGCAGAAGGCAAGTTACAGAGAGCAGAGTTTGGAGACTGGGTTGCAAAAAACCTGCAAAAAACAGAGTTTGAAGATTGGGGTGCACAAGAACTGTTACTGAGAAACGAGGTTGGAGACAGGGGTGCAGGAGGAGTGTTTCCGAGAGCAGAGTTTCCAGACTGAGGTGCAGAAACACTACTACAGAAAGAAGATTTTGGAAACTGGGATGTAGAAGGACCGTTGCAGAGAGCAGAGGTGGAGCCTGGGGAGAAGAAGGATCATTGCAGAGAGCAGATGTTGGAGACTGGGGTGCATAAGGACTATTAAAGAGAGCAGATTTTGGAGACTGAGGTACAGAAAGATCATTTCTAAGTGCAGAGGTTTGAGACTGGCATTCAGAAGGACTGTTACAGATTGCAGAACTTAAAGACTGAGGTGCAGAAGGACTTTTACAAGGAGGAAAAGTTGGAGACTGGGGTGCAAAAGGATTCTTACAGAGAGCAGAGGATGGTGACTGGGGTGCAGAAGGATCTTTGCAGAGAGCAGAGGTTAGAAAATGAAGTGCAGAAGAATCGCTACAGAGAGCAGAGTTTGGAGAATGGGGTGCAGCAGGACAGTTACAGAGAGCACAGGTTGGAGACTTCGGTGCAAGAAATGCTGCAGAGAGCAGAGGTTGGAGACTGGGGTACAGAAGTACTGAAGCAGAGAGCAGAGGTTGTAGACTTGGGTGCAGAAGGACTGTTGCAGAGAGCAGTTGTTGGAGACTGGGATGCAGAAGGATCATTGCAGAGAGCAGATGTTGGAGACTGCGGTTTAGAAGAACTGTTGCAGAGAGCAGATGTTGGAGCCTGAGGTGCAGAAGAATCGTTGCAGAGAGAAGTGGTTGGAGACTAGGGTGCAGAAGGCCTGTTACAGAGAGAAGAGTTTGTAGACTGGGGTGAAGAAGACCTGTTACAGAGAGCAGTGTTTGGAGACTGGGGTGCAGAAGGATTGTTGAAGACAGCAGAGGTTTCAGACTGAGGCTTAGAAGTACTCATACAGAGAGAAGAGTTTGGAATCTTAGGTGCAGAAAAACTGTTACAGAAAGCAGAGTTTGGCAATGGGTTGCAGCAGGACAGTTATAGAGAGAAAAGTTTGGAGATTGCAGTACAGTAGGACTGTTAGAGAGAGCAGAGTTTGGAGACTTTGGTGCAGAAAGACCGTTGTAGAGAGCAGATGTTGGAGACTAGTGTGCAGAAGCACTGTTATAGAGAGCATACACTTGAGACTGAGGTGAAGAAGGATTGATACAAAGAGCAGAGTTTGGAGACTGCGGTATGGAAGGACCATTATAGAGAGCAAAGTTTGGAGACTGAGGTGCAGAAGGACTTTTACAGAGAGCAGAGTTTGAATACTGGGGTGCAGAAGGACTGTTACAGAGAAAAGAGTTTGGAGAAAGTGAAGCAAAAGGATCTTACAGAGAGAAGAGTCTGGAGACTGGGGTGCAGAAGGACTGTTTTATAGAGCAGAGGTTGGAGACTGAGCTTAAGAAGGATCGTTGCAGAGAAAAGAGTTTGGAGACTGCGGTTTAGAAGACTGTTATAGAGTGCATTGTTTCGAGATTGGGGTGCAGAAAAACTGTTACAGAGAGCAGAGGTTGGAGACTGGGGTACAGTAAACCTGTTACAGAGAGCAGAGTTTGGAGACTGTGGTGCAGAAGGACTTTTACAGAGAGCAGAATTTGGAGACTGTGTTGCAGAAGGATTTGTACAGAGAGAAGAGGTTGGAGAATAGGTGTAGAAGGACTGTTACAGAGTGCAGAGTTTGGAAACTGTGGTTCAGAAGGGTCGATGCAGAAAGCAGAGTTTGGGAACTGAGGTGCAGAAGGATCATTACATAGAGCAGAGGTTGGAGACTGGGGTCTGAAAGACAGTTACAGAGAACACAGTTTGGAGACTAGGGTGCCGAAGAAATGTTGCAGTGAGCAGAGATTGGAGACTGAGGTACAGAAGTACTGTTACAAAGAGCAGAGGGTGGAAACTGGGGTGCAGAAGGAATGTCACTTAGAGCAGAGTTTGGAAACTGGGGTAAAGAAGAATGTTACAGAGAGCAGAGGCTGGAGATTTTGGTCAGAAAGATGGTTGCAGAGAACAGACGTTGGAGACTGGGGTTCAGAAGGATCATTGCAGAGAGCAGAGGTTGGAAACTGAGGTGCAAAAGGATCGCTACCGAGAGCAGAGTTTGCAGACCGGGGTGCAGTAGAATAGTTAGAGAGGGCACAGGTTGGAGACTGGGGTGCAGAAGAAATGATGAAGAGAGCAGAGTTTTGAGACTGGGGTGCAGAAGGACTGTAGCACAGAGCAGATGTTGGAGAGTGGGTTGTAGAAGGACTGTTGCAGAGAGCACACATTTGAGACTGGGATGCAGAAGGATCGTTGCAGAGAGTAGATGTTGGAGACTGGTGTGTAGAAGGACTTTTGCACAGAGCAGAAGTTTGAGACTGGGGTGCAGAAGGACTGTTGCAGAGAGCAGAGTTTTGAGACTGAGGTGCAGAAGGACTGATACAGAGGGCAAAGGTTTCAGAATGGGGTGCAGAATAACTGATACAGAAAGTAGAGTTTGGAAACTGGGGTGCAGAAAGATTGTTACAGAGAGCAGAGTTTGTAGCCTGGGCATCAGAAAGACTGCTGTAGAGAACAGAGGTTGGATACTGGGGTGCAGGAGAGCTGTTGCAGAGAGATGAGGTTGGAGACTGAGGTGCAGAATACTGTTACAGAGAGAAAAGTTTGGAGAACGGGGTGGAGAAGGATCTCACAGAGAACAGAGGTTGGAGACTGGGGTGCAGAAGGACTGTTGTAGAGAGCAGAGGTTGGAGACCGGGGTGCAGAAGAATCTTACAGAGAGCAGAGGTTTGAGACTGGGGTGCAGAAGGACTGTTGCAGAGAGCAGAGGTTGGAGACTGAGTTGCAGAAGAATCGTGGCAGAGAGAAGAAGTTGGAGACTGTGGTGCACAATGCCTGTTACAGAGAGCATGTGGTGAGCCGTTCCTGCGGACTGTGGTCACCATTACATGATGGCGCTGGCTCCGCTGTGGTCTGTGAAGGACAACTCCATATCAGAGAGAGTTGGCGTGTTGTCAACTTCTTATCAGAGAGAGTTGGCGTGTTGTTTTCTAACACACTGTGAGAAGGGTCCATGTGGCAGCTTTGCATTGGGGTTCGAGGTGCTTTATTAAGGCTGGGAGGGACATCCGAGGAGGATTAGAAGGATTATTAGAAAAATATCAAGGGCCTGAAAAAACTGCTGAAAGAAGATTCCTGAGTCGCGTCTTCCTTGCGGGCAAGGGGGTCGAGACAAGTGGTGCCGAAACCCGGCAGAAAACACCAGGAGCCAGAACTTTCAGTAGCCAGGGAGGCGCGCAGGTAAGTCCCAGGTAAGGTGGGACCCGCTGTTATAAAGCGGAGGCTCGTCTATAAATAAAGAGGGAGCGTTAAAAGGTAACTGCTCCTCTGTAAGTAAAGAGAGGGCGTTACATCTCATAGCAATTGCACTCTGTATTTCCGTTTTTGTTTTCTGTCTATTTTCGTTTTGTTTTTGTGTATTTTCACTTTCGTTTCCTGTGTTTTCTTGTGTTGCGTCATGGGTGCCGTGACTTCAAGTCCACTTCTTCTGGCCCTAGATGGCCTTTTACGTTCCAAGGGACTGGAGGTGAAACGCAGTACCTTAGAGAAATTTTTACATAGGGTAGATACTGCTGCACCGTGGTTTGCATTTTCGGGCAGCCTCACTACACCCAGCTGGGATAAATTAGGCAAAGACCTTGATTTTGCTCGTGAGCAGGGCATGTTAAAGGGTGGGGTGATACTTCTCTGGAAGATGGTCCGTAGTTGCCTTACAGATGGCAGATGCCAAGAAGCGCTTGCTAAAGTACAGGAAGTTTTAGAACAATTGCATGAGGAAAAGTCAGAAACAACAAAGAGCGAAGTGTCTCAGGAGGAGGGGAGTGTGTGGGGCGTGGAGAATGGGAGGAGACGACTGTATCCAGATCTCAGTGTGCTGCGCACGCCCCCATGCGAAAGTGGGTCAGAGGTAGAAGATAATGAAGAGGAGGAGCTGGAGACGCTGTCTCGGCAGCTAGGGAGTTTAGGTACAGGGAACAGAGGTAAGCAAGGGCTCAAGAACGGACAGCCTCCCGATCTGCCTCCGTATGGCGGGGGTGTTTCAGGCTGCCGCTGCTTTCCTCTGTTCCTCAGGGCTGGCATATCATTGCTATTGACATTAAAGACTGTTTCTTTTCTATTCCTTTGCATCCTAAAGACTCACAGCGTTTTGCCTTCACCCTTCCCTCGTGTAATCAAGAGGAACCAGATCAAAGGTTTGAGTGGGTTGTTTTACCACAGGGAATGTCTAACAGCCCTACGATTTGTCAGATGTATGTAGGGAAGGCATTCGCACCTCTCAGACAAAAATATCCTTCCATCAAGATTATTCATTATATGGATGATGTATAATTGGCAGCCAAATTACAACAGTCAGTTAATGAGGCCTATAAAGACCTCGTGAAGTTGTTAGCTCAATATGGGTTACATATTGCACCCGAAAAGGTTCAAACAGGGGATTCTATTCAGTATTTGGGAGCGACGATTGGATATGACATGTTAAAACCACAAAAAGTTACTGTAAGAACTCAAGATCTCCAAACTCTAAATGATTTTCAAAAACTGTTGGGAGATATTAATTGGATAAGGGGTTATTTACATATTCCTAATATTGTGCTCCAGCCTTTGTATGCTATTCTTAAGGGTGATCCAGATCTTACTTCCCCTCGCACCCTCACTAAAGAGGCCAGAGCGGCCCTTATAAAAGTAGAAGAAGCTATACAACATGCATCTCTATGCAGGCTCCAGAGTGATAAACCTTTCCAGTTATGTGTGCTTGCCACTATGCGGCAGCCTACTGGACTACTGTGGCAAGATGGGCCTTTACTATGGATCCACCCACATGTATCCCAAGGAAAATCTTTAGAATACTATCCTGATGCTGTTGCAGCATTAGCACTTAGAGGGATTCAACAGAGCATTCAATTTTTCAGACAAGCACCTTCTTCTCTTATCATACCCTATTCTAAAGTTTAAATTAATGTTTTGTGTGCTACTCTAGACACCTGGGCCATTCTATGTTGCTCGTTTCAAGGGGATATTGATAATCATTACCCTTCTCATCCATTACTCCATTTTGTTAAAGAGCATCCTATCATTTTCTCTAGAGTAACTTCACCCACTCCAATTCTGGGGGCTGTTAACATTTTTACTGATGGCTCTAAGTCTGAAATGGGAGCTTATGTGATTAATGACTCTTCCCCTGTCCAGCATCAATTTGCTCCTGGAAATCCACAATGGGTGGAACTACAAATTGTCATTGAAGTTTTTAAACAGTGTTCTTTTCCTTTCAATCTCATTTCGGACTCCATCTATGTGGTGCAGGCACTCAAAATTCTGGAGGCTGTAGGAGATATTAGTGACACCCATAATGTATCTGCTTACTTTACTCAGCTTCAGTAGCTTATTCGTAGCAGTACTGCCCCTTTCTATCCAATGCACATTCGGGCTCACACCTCTCTTCCTGGCCCGTTATCACATGGTAATGTCTGTGCTGATCAGCAACTAGAAGCCAGTTGGTATGCTTGGCCTCCTCCTTAGAAGAAGCTAAATTGTTTCATCACAACTTTCATGTCAATTCTATGACGCTGCGCAGATGTTTTTCCATCTCAAGAGCAGATGCTCGTCAGATAGTATTACAATGTCCCCATTGTGTCACATTTCTTCATCCTCCTACTTATGGTGTAAACCCACGAGGATTGAAGCCATTGGTTGTCTGGTAAATGGACGTAACTCACGTGCCTGACTTTGGTAACCTCAAATATGTACATGTTTCTATTGACACATACTCTGGAATTATTCATGCTTCTGCTTTATCGGGAGAAAAGGCACGTAATGTCATTACTCATTGCTTAGAGGCATGGGCAGCATGGGGTGCACCTGCATCCCTTTAGACTGATAATAGACATGCTTATACTGGCAGACAGTTTACATCTTTTTGTTCTACTATGGGAGTACAACTTGCTCATGGGTTGCCTTACAATCATCAAGGGCAACCCATGAGCACGTTGTTGAACGTGCCCACCACACCTTAAAAGAAACCTTAGAAAAACAAAAAGGGGGAATAGGAGTTGACCACACTCCTAAAGAACGCCTGTCCTTAGCTCTTTTTACCATTAATTTTTTGACTTTGAATATTCATGGCCGCTCTGTGGCCAATGGACATGTGTCCCCTCAGCCCTCTGTGACTGGCTATGTTAAGTGGAAGGATGTTCTTACAAGCCAATGGAACGGCCCTGACCCCGTGCTGACATGGGCATGAGGATCTGTATGTGTTTTTCCCCAGGATCGCATGGAGCCGCTGTGGATCCCTGAACGCCTGACAAGAAGAGTCTCGAGATCTACTAATCAGCAGCAGGAGGTGCCACAACAGTCCCATGATGAGAAGCTTCATTCTGATGAGTGCTCTGGCTCTTATGCTGGTACCAATGGTACAGATGGCACCAATGCAGTGGTGGGCAGTGGCACGGGCATGGCCAATGCCAATGCCAGTTCATAGTAATTCTAGTGTCCTCCCCACTCTTTTTTCTACCTCATGTGAGATGTCTGCTCCTTGTACCTCTCCTAGAGGGGACATGGAAAATATTTTTAATCAGTCTCAAGTTAATCTCACAGGAGTTTTTTGTTTCAGCCTTGGGAACACTAATTGTATTAGCCTTAAGACCAAAAATTTGACTAACTGGGAGGACCCATTGCGGTCCAGTCGAGTCTCAGGGAGCATTCTCAGTGCTGTATTGAGCCAAGTAGTTTCAGGGAAGCAATCAGGCTCAGGGACCCCCACAACTAGCTCTGTTTTAAACATAACTACTTTAGCTATTATCTCCGAGGTACTAATCCCAATGCCTCCTTCTTCTAATAGTACTTGCAATGCCACTCATTTCAAGGCCTCTCCTTACTTTACCCCTAATTTTGGCTTTCCCCCAACATTTACACCTTGTCAGGATCATTCTTGGGAGAAATATCAAGTTGCTAAAGGTTTCTCCTTTCCCCCCCCTCTTAAGAGATATGTTTATAACTTTAACAACAATGCCAACTCCTCTACAGGAACGGTTGGTCCTGGTTTCAATGGCTCATTTCCAATGAGAAGGGGGCTTCAGCCGATATTTCTGCATTGGCTCAATTACTAGGAGCCAAAAGTTGGCTGGCTAATGTTTCTGGCACTACTAAGGAGAGTGAACGATGTAATAGGCTTACATCTGTTTCGTTCAACTCTCTGTTACATAGTGCCACATTGCCTCCTGCAATGGTCTGTATTCAATCCCCGTTCCTGTTCCTTTTAGCTAATACCACCTCATCGGGGATGCTGGATTGTTCTAATATTACCTGTTTCTTATCTGAGTGTTGGAATGGTTCTTGGACTGTAGCAGTGATTATGAAAATTCCAACTTTTGTCCCAATCCCAGTCACTGCAGATCCAGATAAATTTCTATTGTAGAGCTACTTAGAGTCCGTAGAGATTTTGGAATCACAGCAGCTATAGTGACAGCCATGGCGGCATCTGCTGCTGCAGCAGTTACGGCCGGAGTAGCCATGGCCAGTCAAGTACAAACTGCTGCCACCATTAATCAAGTTGTTCAACAAACGTCCACTATACTTGAATCGCAAAATGCGATTAATCAACATATCTTGTCAGGGATTTTAGCTGCCAACCAAAGAATAGATTTTTTTCAAGCTCAGGTAGAGGAATTGGCTGACCTAATACTTTTAGGCTGCATTGACCAACGTGCACATTTATGTATAACCTCTGTCAGATTTAATGATTCCAGGAATGCTTCCCACAACATTGGTGGATATCTGGCCGGGAATTGGTCCATGGAAGTGAAAGACATGATCCAGTCTCAACTAACCCAGATAGCTGTCTCGAATAGTACCCGTGTTGATACCGTGACTCTGGGTCAATTCACCAATTGGATATCTTCTGCCTTTTCCTTTTTTAAGGAGTGGGTGGGAGTAGGCATTTTTGGTGCACTGTGTTGTTTTGGTATGTTCCTCTGTTTGTGGTTTCTCTGTCACCTTAAAGCTCATAGTGCTCAAGATAAGGCTATGATAATACAAGCTCTTGCTGCTTTAGAAACTGGCAACTCACCTCAAGTCTGGCTTGCGAAACTTGAACAGTAAATCTTTGACATGGTCATTGCACCCCAAGTTATTATAACATTGCACTGGGATTGACATGTCTTTCCTCGTTATTCTCTTAGTGTCAGAAAGCCCTTCCACTCTGCCGGTCTTGCTACCATTGCACGCGAATGGGTTTCTACACTAGTGCCTTTGACATGGTCGTTGCACCCCAAGTTATTCTAACATTGTACTGGGTTCGACATGTCCTTCTTTTGTCTTTCTTTTAGTGCTGGAAAGCCCTTGCACTCTGCAGGTCTTGTTGCCATTGCACGCAGAAGGGTTTCCACACTGGTCTTTATCTATCACTTTAAAGTCCGTGCCTTTCTTTCAGGGTGCTTCCAACTTGTTTGTAGTTGTACTTCTAGACAGCCACAGTTCAACCTCAGCTATTCCCTCTTACACACCTTCGTCACGATACAGGATGCGAGGTAAAGCACTGCACTTGAGTTATCCATTGAGAAGAGGGACCTCAAGGGGAGCATGTCCTATTGCATGCAGGTTTGACATGTCTCCGCCCCGTCCCACGAAAAAAGGCGTCGGCTGATATGGTGTCATATCTGGGGAAGGCGCCCCCTAGGGCTGGACCATACTATGCAGCCACTTCTGCACAGTGGGATAGGACCTCTACTCTCGCCTGTATTGTCTTTTTTTTTTTTTTTTTTTTTGATGGTCTCACAGCTGAATTTTATTTAACCATTAAGAAAATGGATGATTTTACCATTTATTTATTATTTTCAACCCCAGGAAAGGATGGAGAATTCAGTAGTTCCTTTCATAAAGCCAGCTTAAGTTTAATATCAAATTTTATAATGATAGTACATACAAGAAAGCGATAAACCAAAACCTATATTAAATATAGCTGAAAAAATAAAATACCAGCCAATAAAACACAGAAATATATCAAAAAACGAATACACTGTGACTAAGTAGTGTGTATTACAAGAATTCAAAGCTTATTTTTGTCATATTTTTATTATAGTCTGTCCAATTCACTTTATTAAGATTAAAGGAGAAAGCATGTGATTAAATGAAGAGATGAAACCATACTATGCAGCCACTTCTGCACAGTGGGATAGGACCTCTACTCTCGCCTGTATTGTCTTAGTGAAACAAAAAGGGGGAGCTGTGGTGAGCCGTTCCTGCGGACTGTGGTCGCCATTACATGATGGCGCTGGCTCCGCTGTGGTCTGTGAAGGACAACTCCATATCAGAGAGAGTTGGCGTGTTGTCAACTGCTTATCAGAGAGAGTTGGTGTGTTGTTTTCTAACACCCTGTGAGAAGGGTCCACGTGGCAGCTTCGCATTGGGGTTCGCGGTGCTTTATTAAGTCTGGAAGGGACATCCGAGGAGGATTAGAAGAATTATTAAAAAAATATCAAGGGCCTGAATAAACTGCTGAAAGAAGATTCCTGAGTGGCGTCTTCCTTGCGGGCAAGGAGGTCGTGACAAGAGCAGACTTTGGAAACTGAGTTGCAGAAGACCTCTTACAGAGAGCAGATGTTTGAGACTGTGGTGCAGAAGGATTGTTACAGATAGCACAGTTTGAAGACTGGGGTTTAGAAAGATTGTTGCAGAGAGCAGTGGTTTCAGACTGTGGCTTAGTAGGACTGTTACAGAGAGCAGAGGTTGGAGTTTGAGGTGCAGAAGGACTGTTTCAGAAAACAGAGGTTGGCAATTGGGGTGAAGAAATACCTTTATAGAGAGAAGAGGTTGGAGACTGCGGAACAGAAGGACTGTTACAGTGAGCAGAATTTGGAGACTGGGGTGCAAATGACAGTTACAAAGAGCAGACATTGGAGACACAGGTGCAATAGGATTGTTACAGAGAGCAGATGTTGGAGACTGGGGTGCAGAAGGACTGTCAGAGAGAGCACAGGTTGGAGACTGGGGTGCAGAAAATATGTTGCAGAGAGCAAAGTTTGGAGACTTGTGTGCAGAAGGACTGATACAGAGAGCAGAGAATGGAGACTGCGGTGCAGTAGGACCGTTACAGATTGCAGAGTTTTGATACTGAGGTGCAGAAGGACTTTTACAGAGAAGAGAGGTTGGAGACAGGGGTGTCAAAGGATTCTTACAGAGAGCAGAGGATGGAGACTGGGGTGCAGAAGGAGTGTTACAGAGAGCAGAGTTTGGAGATTTGGGTTCAGAAGAACTGTTACAGAAAGCAGAGGTTGGAGACTGTGGTGCAGATGGCGTGTTACAGAGAGCAGAGTTTGAACATGAGGTGCAGAAGGATCCTTACAGAGAGCAGAGGTTGGACACTGATATTCAGAAGGACTGTTACAGAGAGCAGAGCATGGAGACTGGGGTGCAGAAGGACTGTTGCAGAGAGCAGATTTTAGAGGCTGTTGTGCAGAAGGACTATTACATAGAGCAGAGGCTGGAGACTGAGGTGCAGAAAGACTGTTACAGCGATCAGAGTTTGGAGACTGGCGTGCAGAAGGACTGTTATAAAGAGCAGAGATTGAAGACTGGGGTTCAGATGGATCTTACACAGAGCAGAGTTTGGAGACTGGGGTGCAAAAATACTGTTGCAGAGAGGAGATGTTAGAGACTGGGGTGGAGAAAAATCATTGCAGAGAGAAGAGGTTGAAGACTGGTGTGCAGAAGGATTTATACGGATAGCGGAGATTGGAGACTGAGGTGCAGAAGGATTGTTACAGAGAGCAGAAGTTGGAGACTGAAGTGCAGAAGGACTCTTACAGAGAGCAGAGGTTGGAGACTGAGGGGCAGAATAATCATTGCAGACAGCAGAGGTTTCAGACTGTGGTGCAGAATGATTCTTACGGAGAGCAGAGGTTGAAGACTGGGGTGCAGAAGGACAGTTACTGAGAGCACAGATGGAGACTCGGGTGCAGAAGAAATGTAGCAGGGAGCAGAAGTTGGAGACTGGGATGCTGAAGGACTGTTTCTGAGAGCCGAGGTTCGAGACTGGGGTGCAGAAGAACTGATACAGAAAGCTGATGTTGGAGACTGAGGTACAGAAGGACCGTTACAGAGAGCAGAGGTTGGATACTGGGGTGCAGAAGGACTTATACAGAGAACAGAGTTTGGAGATTGGGGTGCAGACAAACCGTTTCAGAGAGCAGAGGTTGGAGACTCAGGTGCAGAAGAATTGTTAGAGAGAGCAGAGGTAGGATAGTGGTGTGCAATAGGACTGATCCAGAGAGCATATGTTGGAGAATGGGTTTCAGAAGGCCTGTTTCAGAGAGCAGCGGTTGGAGACTGAGGTGCTGAAGGATCATTTCAGAGAGCAGATATTGGAGACTGAGGTGCAGAAGGACTGTTACTGAGAGGAGCGGTTGGAGACTGGGGTTCCGAAGGATTCTTACAGCGAGGAGAGGATGGAGACTGGGGTGCAGAGAGAGTGTTACAGAGAGAAGAGGATGGAGACGGGTGTACAGAAGGAGTGTTACAGAGAGCAGAGTTTGTAGATTGGTGTCCAGAAGAACTGTTAGAGAGCAGAGGTTGGAGACTGAGATGCAGAAGGATTATTACAGAGAGCAGAGTTTGGACACTGATGTTCAGAAGGACTGTTACAGAGAGCAGAGCTTGGAGACTGGTGTGTAGAAGGATTATTGCAGAGAACAGAGGTTTGAGACTGAGGTGACGAAGGATTGTTGCAGAGAGCCGAGGTTGGAGACTGAGGTGCAGAAGGATCGCTACAGAGAGCAGAGGTTGAAGACTGGGGTGCAGAAGAACAGTTACAGAGAGCACATATTGGAGACTGGGGTTAAGAAAAAGTGTTGCAGAGAGCAGAGTTTGGAGACTGGGGTGTAGAAGGATTGTTGCTGAGAGCAGATTTTAAAGACTGCAGTACAGAAGGACTTTTACAGAGAGGAGAGGTTGGAGACAGGGGTGCAGAAAGATTCTTACAGGGAGCAGAGAATGAAGACTGGGGTGCAGAATAACTGTTGCATAGAGCAGACGTTGGAGACTTGGGTGCAGAAAGGTCGTTGCAGTTAGTAGAGGTTTGAGACTGGGGTGTAGAAGGACTTTTGAAGGGAGCAGAGGTTTAAGACTGGGGTGCAGAGGACTTTTGCAGAGAGCAGAGGTTGGTAACTGAGGTGCAGAAGGACTGTTACAGAGAGCAGAGGTTGGAGACTGGGGTGCAGAAGAACTAATACAGAAAGCAGATTGTGGAGACTGGGGTGCAGAAGGACTGTTACACAAAGCAGAGTTTGGAGACTGTGGTACACAAGGACTGTTAGAGAGAGCTGAGTTTAGAGACTGGGGTGCAGAAGAAGTAATTCAGAAAAAAGAGTTAGGAGACTGGGGTGCTGAAGGACAGTTACAGAGAGCACAGATGGAGACTGGGGTGCAAAAGAAATGTTTCAGAGAGCAGAAGTTGGAAACTGGGGTGAAGAAGGACCATTGCACAGAGCAGAAGTTGGAGACTGAAGTGTGAAGAACTTTTACAGAGAGCAGAGTTTGGAGACTGGGGTGCAGAAGAACTGATACAGAAAGCAGACGTTGGAGAAGGGGTGCAAAAGGACCGTTTCAGAGAGCAGATGTTGGAGACTGAGGTGCAGAATGAATGTCACAGAGAGCAGAGTTTAAAAACTGGGGTGCAGAAGGATCTTAAAAAGAGCAGAGGGTGCAGACTGGAGTCAGAAAGACTGTTGCAGAGAACAGACATTAGAGACTGGGGTGCAGAAGGACTGTTGCAGAGAGCAGATGTTGCAGAGTGAGGTGCAGAAAGACTTTTACAGAGAGCAGAGTTTGGAGACTGTGGTGCAGAAGGACTGATACAGAAAACAGAGGTTGGAGACTGGGGTGCAGAAGGACCCTTACAGCGAACAGAGGTTGAAGACTGCGGTACAGAAGAACTGTTGTAGAGAACAAGGTTGGAGAGTGGGGTGCAGAGTGACCATTGCAGATAGCAAACTTTGGAGCCTGGGGTCTAGAAGAATGTTACAGAGAGTTGAGTTTGAAACTGAGGTGCACAAGGATCTTACAGAGAGATAAATTTGGAGACTGGGGTGCAGAAGGATTGTTGCAGAGAGCAGACGTTGGAGACTGGGGTGAAGAAGGATCATTGCAGAGAGTAGATTATGGAGACTGTGGTATAGAAAGACTGTTCTAGAAAGCAGAGGTTGAAGACTGGGGTGCAGAAAGACTGTTTCAGAGAGCAGTTGTTGAAGACTGAGGTGCAGAAAAACTGTTACAGAGAGCATCTTTGGAGACTAAGGTGCAGGACTGATACTGAGAGCAGAGTTTGAAGACTGGGGTGCAGAAAGATCTTACAGAGAGCAGAGTTTGAAGACTGAGGTGCAGAAGGACTGCTCCAGAAAGCAGAGGTTAAAAATTGGGGTGCAGAAGGACTGGTTAAGAGAGAAGAGTTGAGAGACTTGGGTGCAGAAGGCCTGTTACAGAGAGCAGAGGATGGAGACTGAGGTGCAGAAGGACTGCTACAGACATAGATGTTGAATACTGAGGTGCAAAAAGACCACTGCAGAGAGCAGATGTTGGAGACTGAGGTGCAGAAGGACTGTTGCGGAGTGCAGAGGTTTGAGACTTCGGTGTAAAAGAACTGTTGCAGCTAGCAGAGGTTTGGGATTGGGGTGCCAAAGGACCTTTGCAGAGAGCAGAATTTGGAGACTGAGGTGCAGATGGCCTGTTACAGAGAGCAGATGTTGGAGACTTGAATGCAGAAGGACTGATAGAAAAAGTAGTTGTTGGAGACTGGGGTTAAGAAGAAAGTTACAGAGAGAAGAGTTTGGAAATTGCAGTACTGAGGAATTGTTACAGAGAGCAGAGATTGGATACTGGGGTGGAGAATGACTGTTGCAGAGATCTGATGTTGGATACTGGGCTGCAGAAGGACTGTTGTAGAGAGTAGGTTGGAGACTGGGGTGCAGAAGGACTTTTGCAGAGAGTAGGGGTTGGAGATTGGGGTGCAGAAGACTGAGGTGAAAAAGGACTGTTGGAGACAACAGAGTTTGGAGACAGGGGTGCAGAAGGACCGTTGCAGAGAACAGATGTTGGAGACTGAGGTGCAGAAGGATGGTTACAAAGAGCAAAGGTTGGAGACTGGGGTGCAGAAGGACTGTTGCAGAATGCAGAGGTTTGTGACTGTGGTGTGGAAAAACGGTTGCAGAGAACAAAATTTGGAGACTTAAGTGCAGAAGGACCGTTGCTGAGAGCAGCGGTTGGAGACTGACGTGAAGAAGAATTGTTACAGAGAGAAGAGGTTGGAGACTGAGGTGCTGAAGAACTGTTACAAAGAGCAGAGGTTGGAGACTGGGGTGCAGATGGATCTTACAGAGAACAGAGATTGGAGACTGGGGTGCAGAAAGACTGTTATAGAAAGCAGAGATTGGAGACTTGTGTGCAAAAGGACTGTTGTAGAGAGAAGAGGTTGAAGCTGAGGTGCAGAATGACTGTTGCAGAAAGAAGAGGTTGGAGATGAGGTTCAGAAGGACTGTTACAGAGAGCAGAGTTTGGAGACTGGGGTGCAGAAGGACTTATACAGAAAGCAGAGTTTGGAGACTGCGGTGCATAATGACCATTACAGAGAGCAGAAGTTTGAGACTGTGGTACAGAAGGACTTTTACAGAGAGCAGAAGTTGCACACTGTGGTGCAGAAGGACTATTGCAGACAACAGAGGCTGGAGACTGAGGTGTATAAAGACCGTTGCAGAGAGCAGAGGTCTGAGACTGATGAGCAGAAGCATTGTTACAGAGAGCAGAGTTTGGAGACTGGGGTACAGAAGGACTGTTTCAAAGAGCAGAGGTTTGAAACTGGGTGCAGAATAATCTTCAAGAGGGAAGAGGTTGGAGACTGGGGAGCAGAAGAACTGTTGCAGAGTTCAGATGTTGGAGACTGGGGTGTAGACAGATCATTGCAGAGAGAATAGGTTGGATACTGGGGTGCTGAAGGCCTGTTACATAGAGCTGAGTTTGTAGACTGGGGAGCGGGTGGACTATTACAGAGAGCAGAGTTTGGATACTGGGTTGCAGAAGGATCTTATATATAGCAGAGTTTGGAGACTGAGGTGCAGTAGGACTGTTACAGAGAGCAGAGGTTGGAGACTGGGGTGCAGAAGGATACTTGCAGAGAGCAGAATTTTCAGACTGATGTGCAGAAGGACTGTTGAGAGTGCAGACGTTTAAGACTGGGTTGTAGAAGGACGGTTGCAGTGAGGAGATGTTGGAGGCTGGAGTGCAGAAGGACTCTTACAGAGAGCAGAGGTCGGTGACTGAGGTGAAGAAGGACAGTTACAGACAGTAGAGTTTAGAGACAGAGGTGTAGAAAGACTGTTGCAGAGAGCAGATTTTGGAGACTGGGGTGTAAGAGGACTGTTGCAGAGAGCAGAGGTTGGGGACTCGGATGAAGAAGGACTATTGCAGAGAGCAGAGTCTGGAGACTGATGTGCAGAAGGACTGTTTCAGAGAGTAGAGTTATGAGACTGGGGTGAGGAAGGACTGATACAGAAAGGAAACTTTGGAAACTGGGGTGCACAAGGACCGTTACAGAGAGCAGAGGTTGGAGACTGCAGTACATAAGGACTGTTACAGAGAGTAGAGATTGGAGACTAGTGTACAGAAGGACTTTGGCAGAGAGCAGATGGTGGACACTGTTGTGCAGAAGGACTGTTGCAGAAAGCAGAGGTTGGAGAATGGGGTGCAGAACGACTGTTGCAGATAACAGAGGTTGGAGACTTGGGTTCAAATTGACTGTCGCAGAGAACAGAGGTTGGAGACTGGGGTGCAGAAGGACCGTTGAAAAGAGCAGAGGTGGGATACTGGGGTTTAGAAGGACTGTTACAGAGAGCAGAGTTTGGAAACTGAGGTGGAGAAGGATCTTACAGAGAGCAGAGTTTGGAGACTGGGGTTTAGGAGGACTGTTGCAGAGTGAAGATGTTGGAGACTGGGGTGCAGAAGAATCATTGCAGATAGAACAGGTTGAAGACTGGGGTGCAGAAGGACGGTTACAAAAAGCAGAGTTTGAAGACTGCGGTACAGAAAGACTGTTAGAGAGAGCAGAGGATGGAGACTGGGGTGCAGAAGGATCATTGGAAAGAGCAGAGGTTAGAGAAAATCCAGAAATCAGAGTTTGGAGACCGGGTTTTACAAGGATCATACCGAGCGCAGAGTTTGGAGACTGAGGTGCAGCAGGACTGTTAGAGAGCACAGAGTTTGGAGACTGAGGTACAGAAGGATCGTTGCAGAGAGCAGAGGTGGAGACTGTGTTGCAGAAGGATCGTTACAGACAGCAGAGTTTGGAGACTGGGGTGCAGAAGGACTTTTAAAGAGTGCATATGTTGGAGAGTGGGGTGCAGTAAAAATTTTGCAGAGAGCACAGGTTGGAGACTGTGGTGCAGGAGAAATGTTGCAGAGAGAAGAGCTCGGAGACTGTGTTGCAGAAGGACTTATATGGAAAGCAGGGGTTGGAGACTTTGGTGGAGAAGGACTCTTACAGAGAGGAGAGTTTGGACACTGGGGTGCAGAAGGACTGTTACAGAGAGCAGAGTTTGGGGACGGGGTGGAGAAAAATCGTTACAGAGGGATGAGGTTGGGGATGGGGTTGGAGACTGAGGTGCAGAAGGACTGTTGCAGAGAGCAGAGGTTTGAGACTGAGGTGTAGAAGGACTGTAACAGAGAGCAGAGGTTGGAGACTGGGGTGCAGAAGGACTGATACAAAAAGCACAGTTTGGAGACTTGTGTGCACAATGACAGTTACAGAGAGCATAGTTGGAGACAGCAGTACAGAAAGACTGCTACAGAGAGCAGAGTATGGAGACTGGGGTAGAGAAGGACTGTTACAGAGAGCATATTTTGGAGACTGGGGAGCAGAAGGACTGTTTCAGAGAGCGGAGGTTGGAGACTGAGGTGAAGAAGGACTGTTGCAGAAAACAGATGTTGGAGACTGGGGTGCATAATGACCGTAGCAGAAAGCAGAGGTTGGAGACTGAGGTGCAGAAGGACTGTTGTAGAGAGCAGAGTTTGGAGACTGGGGTGCAGAAGGACTGTTGCAGAGATTATAGGTTGGAGACCGAAGTGCAGAAGTCGCGTTACAGAGAGCAGAGTTTGGACACTCGGGTGCAGAAGGACAGTTACAGAGAGCAGAGGTTAAATACAGGGTTGCAGAAGGATCTTACAGAGGGCAGAATTTGGAGACGAAGGTGCAGTTGGACGTTTACAGAAAGAAGAGGTTGGAAATTAGGGTGCAGAAGGATTGTTACAGAGACCAGAGTTTGAAGATTGCGGTATAGAAAACCGTTACAGAGAGCCGAGGTTGGAGACTGGGGTGCAGATGGAATGTTAAAGAGAGCACAGGTTAGAGACTGAGGTGCAGAAGGATAGATACGGAGAGCACAGGTTTGAGACTGGGGTTCAGAAGGACTGATATAGAAAGCAGAGTTTTGAGACTGGGTGCAGAAGGCATGTTACGGAGAGCAGAGCTTTGAGACTGCGTTACAGAAGGACTGTTACAGAGAGCAAATGTTGGAAACTCGGGAGTAGAAGTACTGTTGCAGAGGACAGACGTTGGAGACTGGGGTGCCACAGGACACTTGCTGAAAGCAGAGGATAAAGACTGGAGTGGAGAAGGAATGTTACAGAGAGCAGAGTTTGGAAACTGAAGTGCAGAAGGATCTTACAGATAGCAGAGTTTGGAGACTGTGGTGCAGAAGGACTGTTACAGAGAGCAGAGTTTGGACACTGGGGTGCAGAAGGACTGTTGCAGAGAGCATAGGCTGGAGACTGGAATGCAGAAGGACTGTTGCAGAGAGCAAAGTTTGGAACCTGAGGTGCAGAAATCTTGTTACATAGAGCAGATGTTGGAGACTGAGGTGCAGAAGGATTGTTACAGAGAGCAGAGTTTGGAGACTGGGGTGCAGAAGGACTGTTACAGAGAGCAGAGATTTGAGACTGGGGTGCAGAAAGACTGTTGCAGAGAACAAAGGTTGGATACTGGGGTGCAGAAGGACTGTTGCAGAGAGCAGAGGTTGGAGTCTGTGGTGCAGAAGGGCACTTAGATAGAGCAGAAGTTGGAGATTGGGGAGCAGAAGAACTGTTATAGAGAGCAGTATTTGAAGACTGGGTTGCAGAAGGATCTTAAAAAGAACAGAGGCTGGAGACTGAGGTGTAGGTGGAGTGTTACAGAGAGCAGTGTTTGGAGACAGAGGTGCATAATGATTGTTACACAGAGCAGAGGTTGGAGACTGAGTTTAAGAAGGACTTTTACAAAGAGAAGACTTTGGAAATTTGGGTGCAGTAGGACCTTTACAGAGGGCAGAAATTTGAGACTGTGGTATAGGTCTGTTACCGAGAATAGAGTTTGGAGACTGGGGTGCATAAGGACTCTTACATAGAGCACAGGTTGGAGAGTGAGGTTAAAAAGGATATATACAGAGAACAGAGGTTGGAGACTGGGGTTCAGACAGACTGATACAGAAAGCAGAGTTTTCAGACTGGGGTGTAGAAGGACCGTTAAAAAGAACAGATGTTGGAGACTGCGGTATAGAAGGCCTGTTAAAGAGAGCAGATCTCAGAGACTGGGGAGCAGAAGGAGTTTTGCAGAGGATCGTGGTATGAGACTGGGGTTAAGAAAGAATGTAACAGAGAGCAGAGTTTGGAAACTGGAGTGCAGAAGAATCTTACAGAGAGAGAGTTTGGAGACTGTGGTGCAGAAAGACTGTTGCAGAGAGCAGATATTAGAGACAGGGGTCCAGAAAAATCATTGCAGAGAGCAGAGTTTGGAGAATGGGGTGCAGAAGGACTGTTGCAGAGAGCAGATGATGGAGAGTGGGGTGCAGAAGGACTGTTGCAGAGAGCAGATTTTAAATACTGGGGTGCAGAAGGACTGTTACACAGAGCAGAGTTTGGAGACTGAGGTGCAGAAGAACTGTTGCAGAGAGCAGATGTTGGAGACTGGGGTGCAGACGGACTTTTGCAGAGAGCAGATATTTTTAACTAGGTTGCAGAATGACTGTTATAGAGAGCAGAGGTTGGAGACTGGGGTGCAGAAGGACTGTTTCAGAGAGCAGATGTTGGAGAATGAGGTGCGGAAGTTCTTTTACAGAGAGAAGAGGTCGGAAACTCAGGTGCAGAAGGACTATTAAAGAGTGCAGAGGTTTGATACAGGGGTGAAAAAGGATCTTACAGAGAGCAGAATTTGGACACTAAGGTGCAGAAGGACTGTTTCAGAGACCTGAGGTTGGAGACTAGGGTGCAGTAGGATCATTGCAGAGAGCAGAGTTTGGAAACTGGGGTGCTGAAGGATTGTTGCAGAGAGCAGAGGCTGGAGACTGTGGTGCAGAAGGCCTGCTACAGAGAGCACAGATTGGAGACTGGCGTGCAGAAGGCCTGTAAGAGAGAGGAGAGTTTTGAAACTGGGTTGCAGAAAGACTGTTATAGAGAGCAGAGTTTGGATACTGGGTTGCTAAAGGATCTTACAGAGAGCAGAGGTTGGAGACTGACGTTCAGGTGGACTGTTACAGAGAGCAGTGGTTGGAGATTGGGGTGCAGAATGATCGTGCAGAGAGCAGAGGTGTCAGACTGAGTTGCAGAAGGACTGTTACAGAGAGCAGAGGTTGGAGACTGAGGTGCAGTAGGACTGTTACACTAAGTAGAGTTTGGAAATTGGGGTGCAGAAGCACAGTTACAGAGACCAGGATTTGGAGACTGCAGTATAGAAAAACTGTTACAGAGAGCAGAGGTTGGACATTGGGGTGCAGAAGTAATGTTACACAGAGAACAGGTTGGAGACTGAGGTGCAGACGAATAGATACAGAGAACAGAGGTTTGAGACTGGGCTTCAAAAAAACTGATACAGAAAGCAGAGTTTGGAGACTGGAATGCAGAAAGACTGTTGCAGAGGACAGAGTTTGGAGACTGGAGTGCCGCAGGACACTTGAAGAAAGCAGAAGTTAAAGACTGGGTTGGAGAAGGAATGTTACAGAGAGCAGAGTTTGGAAACTGGAGTGCAGAAGAATCTTACAGAGAGCAGAGTTTATAGACTGGGGTGCAGAAAGACTGTTGCAGACAGCAGAGAATGGAGACTGGGGTGCAGAAGGACTGTTACAGAGAGAAGATTTTGGAGACTGGAGTGCAGAAGGACTGTTGCAGAGAGCAGCGGTTTGAGACTCAGTTGCAGAAGTCTTGTTACATAGAGCAGAGGTTTGAGACTGAGGTGCAGAAGGACTGTTGCAGAGAGCAGAGTTTAGAGACTGGGGTGCAGAAGGACTGTTGCTGAGAACAGAGGTTGGAGACTGGGTTGCAGAAGGACTGATGCAGAGAGCAGAGGTTGGAGACTGAGGTGCAAAAGGACTGATACAGAAATCAGAGATTGGAGTCTGCAATGCTGAAGGACTGTTGCAGAGAGCAGAGATTGGAGACTGAGGTTCAGAATTTTTTTACATAGAGTAGCGGTTTGAGACTGGGGTGCAGAAGGATCGTTGCAAATAGCATTGCTTGGAGACACTGGTGCAGAAGGATCTTACAGAGAGCATAAGTTGGAGACTGAGGTGCAGAAGTACTGTTGCAGAGATCAGAGTTTGGAAACTGGGTTGCAGTAGGATCATTGCAGAGAGCAGTGGTTTGAGACTGGGGTGCAGAAATATCGTTGCAGAGAGCAGAGTTTTGAGACTGCCATGCAGAAGGTCTGTTACAGAGAGGAGAGGTGGGAGAGTGGGGTGCAGAAGGACTGTTATAGAGAGCAGTGTTAGGAGACTGGGTTGCTGAAAAATTTTACAAAGAGCAGAGTTTGGTTACTGAGGTGTAGGTGGACTCTTACAGAGAGAAGTGGTTGGAGATTGGGTGTAGAAGGATCATGCAGAGAGCAAAGGTTTCAGACTGAGGTACAGAAAGTCTGTAATAGAGACTAGATGTTTTAGACAGAGGTGAAGAAGGACTGTTACAGAGAGCAGAGTTTGGAAACTGAGGTGCAGAAGGACTGTTACAGAGAGCTGAGGCTGGAGACTTTTGTGCAGCAGGACTGTTACAGAGTGCAGAGTTTAAAGACTAGGTTGCAGAAGGATCTGAAAAGAGCAGAGTTGAGAGACAGAAGTTAAGAAGGACTGTTAAAGAGAGCAGAGGTAGGAGACTGGGGTGCAGAAAGGTCGTTGCAGAGAGCATAGTTTTAATACTGCGGTGCAGAAGAGCTGTTGCAGAGAGCAGATGTTGGAGACTGGGGTGCAGAAGGATTGTTACAGAGAGAAGAGGTTGGAGACTGGAGTGCATAAGGATCTTACAGAGAGCAGAGGTTGGAGACAAGGATGCAGAAGGACTTTTGCCGAGAGCAGAGGTTTGAGACTGTTGTGGACAAAAATCATTGCAGAAAGAAGAGGTTGGAGACTGGGTTTCAGAAGGCCTGTTACAGAGAGCAGAGGTTTGAGACTGGGTTGCAGAATTCCTCTTACAGAGAGTCGAGGTTGGAAACTGTTGTTCAGAAGGAGTGTTACAGAGAGCAGAGTTCGGAGACTGGGATGCAGAAGGGTCTTACAGAGAGCAGAGGTAGGAGACTGAGGTGCAGAATGATCATATCAGAGAGCAGAGTTTTCAGACTGAGTTGCAGAAGGACTGTTGCAGAGAACAAATGTTGGAGACTGGTGTTAAGAAGTACTGTTTCAGAGAGCAGAGGTTGGAGGATCAGTGCAGAGAGCAGAGTTTGGAGACTGGTGTGCAGAAGGACTGTTACAGAGAGCAGAGTTTGTAGACTAGGTTGGAGAAGGTTCCTACAGAGAGAAGAGGTTGTAGAATGAGGTGCAGAGGACTGTTGCAGAGAGTAGACATTGGAGACTGTGGTGCAGAAGGACTGTTACAGAGAGCAGAGGTTGGAGACAGGGGTGCAGAAGGATCTTACAGAGAGAAGAATTTGAATACTGAGGTACAGAAGGACTCTTTCAGAGATCAGAAGTTGGAGACTGGGGTGCAGTAGGATCATTGCAAAGAGCAGATGTTGGAGACTGGCATGCAGAAAGCTTACTATAGAGAGCAGAGTTTTGAGACTGGCATGCAGAAGGCCTGTTACAGATAGGAGAGGTTGGAGACTGGGGTGCGGAGGACTTTTACAGAGAGTACAGTTTGGAGACTGGTTTGCTGAAGGAACTTACAGAGATCAGAGGTTGGAGACTGAGGTGCAGAAGAATCTGGAGAGCAGAGTTTTCAGACTGAGGTGCAGAAGTACTGTTACAGAGAGCAAAGGTTGGAGACTGAGGTGTAGAAAAACTGTTACAGAGAGCAGAGTTTAAACACTGAGGAGCAAAAGGACTGTTACAGAAAGCAGAGGTTGGAAATTGGGGTCCAGAAGGACCGTTACATAGAGCAGAGGTTGGAGACTGCGGTATAAAAGAACTGTTACAGAGAGCAGAGTTTGGAGACTGGAGATCAGAAGGACTGTTACAGAAAGCACAGGTTTAAGACTGAGGTGTAGAAAGATAGATACAGAGAGCAGAGTTTGGAGACTAGGGTCCAGAAGGACTGATTAAAAAAGCAGAAGTTGGAGACTGGGTTGTAGAAGGGCCGTTACAGAGAACAGAGTTTGGAGACTGTGGTACATAAGGAGTGTTACAGAGAGCAGATGTTGGAGACTGGGGAGCAGAAGGAGTGTTACAGAGGACAGACTTTTGAGACTGGGTGCCGCAGGACCCTTGCAGAAAGCAGAGGATGGAGACTGCAGTGGTGAAGGAATGTTAGAGAGAGCACATTTTGGAAACTGGAGACCAGAAAAATATAACAGAAAGCAGATTTTGGAGACTGTGGTGCAGAAGTACTGTTGTAGAAAACAGACGTTGGAGACTGGGGTCCAGAACGATCCTTGCAGAGAGCAGAGTTTGGAGACTGGGGTGTAGAAGGACTGTTGCAGAGAGCAGATGTTGGAGACTGGGGTGCAGAAAGACTGATGGAGAGAGAAGAGGTTGGAGACTGGAGTGCAGAAGGACTGTTGTAGAAAGCAGAGTTTGGAGACTGAGGTGCCGAAGGACTGTTACAAGAGCAGCGGTTTGAAACTGGGGAGCAGAAGGACTGTTGCCGAAAGCAGAGGTTGGAGACTGAGGTGCAGAAGGACTCGTAGAGAGAGCAGATGTTGGAGACTTGGCTGCAAAAGGACTGATGCAGAAAGCAGAGATTGGATTATGGTGTGCAGAAAGACCGTTACAGAGAGCAGATGTTAGAGACTGCAGTACAGTAGGACTGTTGCAGAGAGCAGAGTTTGGAGACTGGGGTGCAGAAGTCCTATTACATAGAGCAGAAGTTGGAGACTGGGGTGCAGAAGGATGGTTGTAAGGAGCAGAGCTTGGAGACAGGGGTGCAGAAGGATCTTACAGAGAGAAGAATTTGGAGCCTGAGGTGCAGAAGGAGTGTTGCAGAGATCAGAGGTTGGAGACTGGTGTGCAGTAGGATCATTGCAGAGAGCAGAGGTTGGAGACTCGTGTGCAGAAGGATCATTGCAGAGAGCAGAAGTTGGAGACTGGGGTGTAGAAGGCCGGCTACAGAGAGCAGAGTTTGGAGACTGGCGTACAGAATGCCTGTTACAGAGAAGAGAGGTTGGAGACTGGGGTGCAGAAGGATTGTTATAGAGATCAGAGGTTGGAGACTGAGGTGCAGAAGGACAGTTACAGAGAGCAGCGGTTGGAGACTGGGGAGCAGAAGGACTGTTGCAGAAAGCAGAGGTTGGAGTCTGAGGTGCAGAAGGACTCGTAGAGAGAGCAGATGTTGGAGACTGGGCTGCAAAAGGACTGATGTAGAAAGCAGAGATTGAATTATGGTGTGCAGAAAGACCGTTACTAAGAGCAGATGTTAGAGACTGCAGTACAGAAGGACTGTTGCAGAGAGCAGAGTTTGGAGACTGGGGTGCAGAAGGACTGTTGCAGAGAGTAGATGTTGGAGACTGAGGTTCAGAAGTCCTTTTACATAGAGCAGAAGTTGGAGACTGGAGAGCAGAAAGATCGTTGCAAGGAGCAGAGCTTGGAGACAGGGGTGCAGAAGGATCTTACAGAGAGAAGAATTTGGAGCCTGAGGTGCAGAAGGAGTGTTGCAGAGATCAGAGGTTGGAGACTGGCATGCAGTAGGATCATTGCAGAGAGCAGATTTTGGAGACTGGTGTGTAGAAGGATCGTTGCAGAGAGCAGTAGTTGGAGACTGGGGTGTACAAGGCCTGCTATAGAGAGCAGAGTTTGGAGACTGTTGTACAGAATGCCTGTTACAGAGAGGAGAGGTTGGAGACTGGGGTGCAGAAGGACTGTTATAGAGAGCAGAGTTTAGAGACAGGGTTGCTGAAAGATCTTA
>NW_027524753.1:0-28406 GCF_052094955.1 Ictidomys tridecemlineatus
CCAAACTCTACTTTCTGTAACAGTCCTTCTGTACCTCAGTCTCCAAACTCTGCTCTCTGTAATAGTCCTTCCACACCTCAGTCTCCAACCTCTGCTCTCTGTAACAGTCCTTCTGCAACTCAGTCTGACACCTCTTTTCTCTGCACAATCCTTCTGCACCCCAGTCTCCAACCTGTGCTCTCTGTAACTATCCTTCTGCCCTCAGTCTCCAAACTCTGCTCTCTGTAAGATCCTTCTGCATCACAGTCTCCAAACTCTGCTCTCTACAACAGTCCTTCTGCACCTCAGTCTCCAACCTCTGCTCTCTACAATGGTCATTATGCACCCCAGTCTCCAAAATCTGTTTTCTGCAACAGTCCTTCTTCACCTCAGTCTCCAACCTCCGCTCTCTGAAACAGTCCTTCTGATCCCCAGTCTCCAACATATGCTCTCTGTAACAGTCCTTCTCCACCCCAGTCTCCAAACTCTGCTCTCTGTAGCAGTCTTTCTGTACTGCTGTCTCCAACATTTGCTCTCTGTAATTGTCATTGTGCACACCAGTCTCCAAACTGTGGTTTTTGTATCAGTCCTTCTGCACCCCAGTCTCCAACCTGTGCTCTCTGTTACAGTCCTTCTACACCTCAGGCTCAAACCTCTGCTCTCTGCAACAGTCGTTCTGCACCTCAGTCTCCAACCTCTGCTTTCTGTAACAGGCCTTCTTAACCCCATCCCCAACCTCATCTCTCTGTAACGATTTTTCTACACCCCGTCTCTAAATTCTGCTCTCTGTAACAGTCCTTCTGCACCCCAGTCTCCAAACTCTGTTCTCTGTAAGGGTCTTTCTCCACCCCAGTCTCTAACCTCTGCTTTTTATATCAGTCCTTCTGCACCACAGTCTCCAACCTGTGCTCTCTGCAAAATTTTTTCTGCACTCCAGTCTTCAACCTGTGCTCTCTTTAACAGTCCTTCTGCACCCCAGTCTCCAACCTCTGCTCTCTGTAACGATCCTTCTGCAACACAGTCTCCACCTCTGCTCTCTGCAATGATCCTTCTGTACCTCACTCTCCAAACTCTGTGCTCTCTAGCAGTCCTGCTGCACCTCAATCTCCAAACTCTGTGCTCGGTAAAATCCTTGTAAAATCCAGTCTCCAAACTCTGATTTCTGGATCAGTTCTTCTGCACCCCAGTCTCCATCCTCTGCTCTCTGTAACAGTCTTTCTGTACCGCAGTCCTCAAACTCTGCATTTTGTAACTGTCCTTCTGCACCCCAGTCTTCAACCTGTTCTCTGCAATGATTCTTCTGCACCCCAGTCTCCAACATCTTCTCTCTGCAACAGTCCTCCTTCACCCCAGTCCCCAAACTTTGCTTTCTGTAAGATAATTCTGCACCTCAGTTTCAAAACTCTGCTCTCTGTAACATTCCTTCTCCACCCCAGTCTCCCACCTCTGCTCTTTTCAACGGTCCTTCTTCACCCCAGTCTCCAACCTCTGTTCTCTGTGACAGTCCATCTGAACCCAAGTCTCCAACTTCTGTTATCTGCAACAGTCTTTCTGCACCCCATTCTCCAACCTCTGCTCTCTGCAACAGTCCTTTTGTACCACAGTGTCCACCATATGCTCTCTGCCACAGTCCTTCTGTACACTAGTCTCCAATCTCTACTCCCTGTAACAGTCCTTATGTACTGCAGTCTCCAACCTCTGCTCTCTGTAACGGTCCTTATGCACCCCAGTTTCCAAAATCTCCTTTCTGTATCAGTCCTTTCTCACCCCAGTCTCATAACTCTACTCTCTGAAACAGTCCTTCTGCACATCAGTCTCCAAACTCTGCTCTCTGCAATAGTCGTTCTTCATCCCAGTTTCCAACTTCTGCTCTCTGCAACAGTCATTTTACACCCCAGTCTCCAACATCTGCTCTCTGCAACAGTCTTCTACACCTCTGTCTTAACTCTACTGACTGTAACTGTCCTTCTGCAACTCAGTCTCCAACCTCTGCTCTCTGTAAGAGTCCTTCTGCACTCCAGCCTCCAACATCTCCTCACTGCAACCGTCTTTCTGCAACCCAGTCTTTAACGTCTGTACTCTCAACAGTCCTTCTGCACTTCAGTCTGAAAACTGGGCTCTCTGCAAGTATCCTTATGCACCCCAGTCTCCAACCTCTGCTCTCTGTAACAGTCCTACTGCACCTCAGTCTCCAAACTCTGCTCTATATAAGATCCTTCTGCAACCCAGTATCCAAACTCTGCTCTTTGTAATAGTCCACCTGCTCCCCAGTCTCCAAACTCTGCTCTCTGTAACAGGCCTCCTGCACCCCAGTCTACAAACTCAGTTTTATGTAACAGGCCTTCAGCACCCCAGTATCCATCCTATTCTCTCTGCAACGATGCTTCTACACCCCAGTCTCAAACCTCTGTTGTCTGCAATAATCCTTCTGCACCCCAGTGTGCAACATCTGCTCTCTGTAAAAGTCCTTCTGTACCACAGTCTCCAACTTCTGCTCTCTGTAACGGTCCTTCTGCACCGCAGTCTTCAAACTCTGCTCTCTGTAACAGTCCTTCTGAACCTCATCTCCAACTTCTTCTATCTGCAACAGTCCTTCTGCACCTAAGCTTCAACCTCTTCTCTCTACAACAGTCCTTTTGCACCCAAGTCTCCAATCTCTGCTTTCTATAACAGTCCTTTTTCACCCCTGTCTCCAATCTCTGCTCTCTGTAATATCCATCTGCAACCCAGTCTCCAACCTCTGCTCTCTGTAACAGTTCTTAAGCACCTCAGTATCCAACCTCTTCTCTCTGTAACAATCCTGCTTCACGTCAGTCTCCAAACGCTGCTCTCAGCAATGGTCCTTAAGCACCTAAGTCTCCAACTCCATTCTCTGCAACAGTTTTTCCGCACCCCAGTCTCAATCCTCTGCATTCTGCAACAGTCCTTCTGCACCACAGTCTCCAACCTATGCTCTCTGTAACAATCCTTCTGCACCCCAGTCTCCAACCTCTGCTCCCTGCAATGCTCCTTCTGCACCCCTGTCTCCAAACTCTGTTGTCTCCAACAGTCCTTCTTCACCTCAGTCTTCTGCACCCCAATCTCCAAACCCTACTCTCTGCAAAAGTCTTTCTGCACACCAGTCTCCAACCTACTCTCTACAACAGTCCTTCTGGACCCCAGTCTCCAACATCAGATCCCTGCAACAGTCCTTCTCCACCCCAGTCTCCAATCTCTGCTCTCTGTAACAGTTCCTCTGTACTGCAATTTTCAAACTCTTCTCTCTGTAACTGTATTCTGAACCCCAGTCTTAAAACACTGCTTTTTCTATCAGTCCTTCTTCACTCAAGTCTCCAAACTCAGCTCTCTGTAACAGGCCATCTGCACCTCAGTCTCCAAATTCTGCTCTCTGCAAAGGTCCTTTGGCACCCCAATCCCCAACCTCTGCTCGCTGCAACAGTCCTTTTACACCCAAGTCTCAGACCTTTGCACTCCGCAACAGTCCTTCTGCACTTCAGTCTCCAACATCTGCTCACTGCAATGGTCTTTTTGTACCTCCGTATTCAACATCTATCGTTGTAACAGTCCTTCTGCACCTCAGTCTCCATCCTCTGCTCTCTGCCACAGTCCTTCTGCACCTCAGTCTCCAAACTCTGCTCTCTGTAAAATCCTTCTGCACCCCAGTCTTCAAACTCTGCTCTCAGTATCAGTCCTGCACCTTAGTCTCCAAACATGCTCTCTGTAACAGTTTTTCTGCACCTCAGTCTTCAACAACTGCTCTCTGAAACAGTCTTTCTGCATCCCAGTCTCCAACCTCTGCTTTCTAGAACAGTCCTTCTATTCCCCAGTCTTCATAATCTACTCTCTGCAACGATCCTTCTTCACCCCAGTCTCCAACGTCTGCTCTCTGCAACAATTTTTCTGCACCCCAGTCTCCAAATTTTTGTCTCTGTAAGATCCTTGTGCACCCCAGTTTCAAACTATGCTATATGTAACATTCTTTCTGCAACCCAGTCTCCGAATTTGCTCTCTGCAATGGTCCCTCTGCACCCAACTCTCAAACCTTGTTCTCTACAACAGTTCTTCTGTACCTCAGTCTTCAACCTCTGTTCTCTGTAAGCGTCCTTCTGCACCCCAGTCTCCAACCTCTGCTTTCTGTATCAGTCCTTCTGCACCACAGTCTCCAAACTCTGCTCTCTGTAACAGTCCTTCTGCACCTCACTTTGCTACATCTTCTCTCTTTAACAGTCCTTCTGCACCCCAGTCTTCAACCTCTGCTCTCTGCAACAGTCCTTCCTCACCCCAGTCTTTAAAATCTGCTCTCTGAAACTGTACTTTTCCACCGAAGTCACCAACCTCTGCTCTCTGTAACAGTCCTTCTGCACCTCAGACTCCAACCTCTGCTCTCTGCAACAGCCCTTCTGCGCCCCAATCTCAAACCTCTGCTCTCTGCAACAGTCCTTCTGCACCTCAGTGTCAAAACTTTGCTCTCTGTAAGATCCTTCTGAAACCCAGTCTCCAACATATGCTTTCTGCAATGGTCTTTCAGCACGAGAGTCTCCAACCTCTTTCCTCTACAACATTTATTGTGCACCCCAGACTCCAAACTCTGCTCTCTGTAACAGTCCTTCTTTACCGCAGTCTCAAACCTCTGTTCTCTGTAAGGGTCCTTCTGCACCCCATCTCCAAACTCTGCTTTCTGTATCAGTCTTTCTGCAACCCAATCTACAAACTATGCTTTCTGTATCCGTCTTTCTACACTCCAGGCTTCAACCTCTGCTCTCTGTAACAGTCCTTCTGCATGCCAATCTCTAACCTCTTCTCTCTGCAACAGTCTTTCTGCACCCCAGTCTCCAAACACTGCACTCTGCAACAGTCTTTCTGCACCCCAGTCTCCAAACTTTGCTCTCTGTAACAGTCCTTCTGCACATCAGTCTCCAACCTCTGTTCTCTGTAAGAGGCCTTCTGCACCCCAGTCTACAACCTTTCTTATCTTTAACAGGCCTTCTGCATTAAAGTCTCTAAACTCTGCTCTCTTTAACAGTTCTTCTGCACCCCAGTCTCAAACCTCTGCTATCAGTGTCAGTCCTGCACCCCAGTCTCCAAACACTGCTCTCTGTAACAGTTTTTCTGCACATTAGTCTTTAACAACTGCTCTTTGCAAGAGTCCTTCTGCACCACAGTATCCAACCTCTGCTCTCTAGAACAGTCCTTTTATACCCCAATCTCCATAATCTATTCTCTGGAAGATCCTTTTGCACCCCAGTCTCCAACGTCTGCTCTCTGCAAAAGTCCTTCTGCGCTCCAGTCTCCAAAATTTCCTCTCTGTAAGATCCTTCTGCACCCAGGTTTCCAAACGCTGTTCTCTATAACATTCCTTCTGAACCCCAGTCTCCAACCAGTTCTCTACAACAGTTCTTCTGTACCGCAGTCTTTAACCTCTGTTCTCCATAAGAGTCCTTCTGAACCCCAGTCTCCAACCTCTGCTTTCTGTATCAGTATTTATTCACCACAGTCTCCAAACTCTTCTCTCAGTAACAGTCCTTCTGCACCTCACTTTGCGACCTCTGCTCTCTGCAGAAGTCCTTCTGTAACCCAGTCTTCAACCTCTTCTCTCTGCAACACTCTTTCCTCACCCCAGTCTCCAAAATATGCTCTCTTTAACAGTCCTTTTCCACCGCAGTCTCCTACCTCTGCTCTCTGTAACAGTACTTCTGTACTGCAGTCTCCAACCTCTGCTCTCTGTAATGGTCATTCTGCACCCCAGTCTCCAAACTCTCCTTTCTGTATCAGTCTTTCTGCACCCCGGACTCGAACCTCTGCTCTCTGTAACAGTCCTTCTGCACCTCAGACACCAACCTCTTCTCTCTGCAACAGTACTTCTGCCCCCCAAATCTCCAACCTCTGTTCTTTACAACACTTATTCTGCACCCCAGTCTCCAACCTCTGCTCTCTGTAACAGTCCTTCTGTATCACAGTCTCCAACCTCTGTTCTCTGTAAGGGTCCTTCTGAAGCCCAGTCTCCAACCTCTGCTTTCTGTATCAGTCCTTCTGCCCCACATTCTCCAAACTCTGCTCTCTGTAACAGTCTTTCTATACCTCAGTCTGCAACCTCTGCTCTCTGCAATAGTCCTTCTTTACCCCAGTCGGCAATCTCTGCTCTCTGCAACAGTCCTTCTGCACCCCAGTCTCCAACATCTGCTCTCTGCAACAGTCCTTCTCCACCTCAGTCTCCAACCTGTGCTCGCTGCAACAGTGGTTCTGCACCCAGGTCACCAACATCTGCTTTCTGTATCAGTCCTTCTGCACCCAAGTCTCCAACGTCTGCTCTCTCTAACAGTATTTCTGCAAATCAGTCTCTAAACTGTACTCTCTGAAGCAGTTCTTCTCCACCCCAGTTTCCAACTTCTGCTCTCCGCAACAGTCTTTCTTGACGCCATTCTCCAACTGCTACTCTCTGCAACAGTTTTTGTACGCCCCAGTCTTTAACATCTGCTCTCTGTAACAGTTCTTCTTCACCTCAGTCTGAAAACTTTGCTCTCTTCAACGATCCTTCTGCACCTCAGTCTCCAACTTCTGCTCTCTGTAACAGTCCTTCTGCACCCCAGTCTCAAACCTCTGTTCTAAGCAAAAGTCTTTGTACACCTAAGGCTCCAAACTCTGCTCTCTGTAACAATCCTTCTGTACTGCAGTCTCCAACCTCTGCTGTCTGTAATGGTCCTACTGCACTCGAGACTCCAAACTCTACTTTCGATATCAGTTATTCTGCACCCAAGTCTCCAACCTCTGCTCTCTGTAACAGTCCTTCTGCACCTCAGTCTCCAAACTCTGCTCTCTGCAACAGTTCTTCTGCACCCCAGTCTCCAAACTCTGCTCCAGGTAACAGTTCTACTACACCCCAATCTCCAAACTCTGCTCTCTTCAACGATACTTCTGCACCCCAGTCTTCAAGCTCTGCTCTCTGCTACAGTCTTTCTTCACCCCAGTCTCCAAACAGTGCTCTCTGCAACTGTCCTGCTGCACCCCAGTCTCCAAACTCTGCTCTCTGTAGCGATCATTCTGCACCTCAGTCTTCAACCTCTGCTCTCTGCATCGATCCTTCTTCACCACAGTCTCCAAACTCTGCTCTTTGCAACACTCCTTCTGCATCCCAGTCTCCAAGCTATGCTCTCTGTAACTGTCCTTCTGCACATCAGTGTCTCTTTAAAAAATCATCTTCATGTATGTCTCAAAACTCTTTTCCCTGTAAGAGACCTTCTACGACCCAGTCTCCAACCTCTGCTCTCTGTAACAGTTCTTCTGAGCCCCAATCTCCAAACTCTGCACTCTGTAAAACTCCTTCTGCAGCCCAGTCTCCATACTCTGCTCTCTGTAAGAATCCTTTTGCACCTCAGTCTCCAACCTCTCCTCTCTAAAAGTCCTACTCCACCTCAGTCTCGAAGTTCTGCAATCTGAAAAGGAACTTCTGCATTTCAGTCTCCAACCTCTGCTCTCTGTAACAGTCCTTCTGAACCCCAGTCTCCAACATCCGTTCTCTGCAATGATCCTTCTTCTCTCCAGGTTCCAACTTCTGCTCTCTGCAACGGTTTTTCTGCACCCCAGTTTCCAACCTCTGCTCTTTGTAACAGTCCTTCTGCACCTCAGTCTCCAAACTCTGCTCTCTGCAACAGTTCTTCTGCACCCCAATCTCCAACCTCTGCTCTAGGTAACAGTTCTACTACACCCCAATCTCCAAACTCTGCTCTCTTCAACGATCCTTCTGCACCCCAGTCTTCAACCTCTGCTCTCTGCTACAGTCCTTCTTCACCCCAGTCTCCAAACAGTGCTCTCTGCAACTGTCCTGCTGCACCCCAGTCTCCAAACTCTGCTCTCTGTAGCGATCCTCTGCTCTTTGTAACACTCCTTCTTCTCCCCAGTCTCCACACTCTGATGTCTGTAATGATCCTTCTGGACCTCAGTCTCCAAACTCTGCTCTCTACAACAGTCCTTCTGCTCCTAAGTCTCCAACCTCTATGGTCTAAAAAAGTCTTCTGCACCTCTGTCTCCAAACTCTGTTCTGTGTAAGATCCTTCTGAAACCCATTCATCAAACTCTGCTCTGTGTAACAGTCCTTCTAAACCCCAGTCTCCAAACTCTGCTCTCTGTAACAGGCTTTCTGCACCCCGTGATCACATATCTGCTCTCTACTACAGTCTTTCTGCACATAAGTCTGAAAACTCTGCACTCTGAAACAATCTTTCTGGACTCAAGTTTCCAACCGTTGCTCTCTGAAACAGTTCTTCTAAAACTCAGTCTCCAACATGCTCTCTGTAAAATCCTTCTGCAACCCTGTCTCAAAACTGTGCTATCTGTAACGGTCCTTTTGCACCCCAGTCTCCAACGTCTGCTTTCTGTATCAGTTCTTCTGAACCCCAGTCTCCAAACACTGCTCTCTGTAACAATTCTTCACAATTCAGTCTCCAACTTCTGCTCTCTGCAACGGTCATTCTTCACCCCAGTCTCCGACTTCTGCTCTCTGCAACATTTCTTTTGCACCCAAGTCTCCATCTGTTCTCTCTGCAACTGTCCTTCGGCACCCCAGTCTCCAAACTCTTTTTTCGGCATTACTGCTTCTGCTCCCCAGTCTCCAAACTCAGCTCTCTCTAACAGTACTTGTGTACCACAGTCTCCAAACTCTCCTTTGTGTAATGGTCCTTCCAGTCTCCACACTCTGCTTTCTGTATCAGTTCCTCTGCACCCCAGTCTCCAACCTCTGCTCTCTGTAACAGTCCTTCTGCACCTCAGTGATAAACCTCTGCTCTCTGCAAAAGTTTTTCTGCACCCCAGTCTCAAACCTCTGGTCTCTGCAAAAGTCCTTCTACACCCCAGTCTCAAACCACTACTATTTGCAACGAACTTTCTGCACCCCAGTCTCCAAAGTCTGCTCTATGCAAAAGTTATTCTCCACCCCAGTCTCCATCCTCTGCTCTCTGTAAGAATCCTTCTGCACCCCAGTCTCCAACCTCTCCTCTCTGTAAAAAACCTTCTGTACCGCAGTCTCCAAAATCTGCTCTCTTCAACAGTCCTTCTGCACCCCAGTCTCCAACCTCTGCTCTCTGCAACATTTCTTCGTGACCCCAGTCTCTAACCTGTGCTCTCTGTCTTCAAACTCTGCAATCTGTAGCGAAACTTCTGAACCTCAGTCTCCATCCTCGGCTCTCTGCAACGATCCTTCATCACCTCAGTCTCAAACCTCTGTTCTCTGCAATGATCCTTCTACACACCAGTCTCCATGCTCTGCTCTCTGTAACAGTCCCTCTGAACATCAGTATCAAAGCTCTGCTCTCTGTAACACTTCTTTTGCACACCAGTCTCTATCCTCTTCTCTCTGTAACACTCTTTCAGCACCCCAGTCTAAATCCTCTGCTCTCTGTAAGAATCCTTCTGAATCCCAGTCTCCAACCGCTCCTCTCAGTAACAGTCCTTCTGCATCTCATTCTCCAATATCTGCTCTCTGAAATGATCCTTCTGCACCTCAGTCTCCAACCGCTGCTCTCTGTAACAGGCCTTCTGAACCCCATTCTCCAACATATGCTCTCTAGATCAGTCCTTTTGCACACCACTATCCTACCTCTGCTCTCTGTAACAATCCTTCTGCACCTGGGTCTCCAAACTCTGCTCTCTGAAACGGTTTGTCTGCACCCCAGTCTCCAAACTTTGTTCTCTACATCAGTCCTTCTGCACCCCAGTAGCCAAACTCTGCTCTCTGTAACAGTCCTTCTGTAACACAGTCTCAAAACTCTGCTCTCTGTAACGGTCCTTCTGATCCCCAGTCTCCAACATCAGCTTTCTGTATCAGTTCTTCTGCACCCCAGTCTCAAACCTCTGCTCTCAGAAACAGTCCTTCTGCATCCCAGTCTCTAACTTCTGCTCTCTGCAACATTTCTTCTGCACCCCAGTCTTCATCTGTGCTCTCAGTAACTGTCCTTCTGCACCTCAGTCTCCAACCTCTGCTCTCTGTAACGATCATTCTGCACTACAGTCTGAAACCTGTGCTCTCTGCAATTATCATTCTGCCCCTCAGTCTCCAACCTGTGCTCTCTGCATGATCCTTCTGCACCCGAGTCTCCAACCTCTGCTCTCTGTAAGAGTCCTTCTGCACCCCAGTCTCCAACCTCTGCTCTTTGCAAGAGTCCTTCTAAAACCCAGTCTCCAAATTCTGCTTTCTGGAACAGTTTTTCTGCACCACTGTCTCCAACTTCTGTTCACTTTAACAATCATTCTTCACCTCAGTTACCAAACTCTGATCTCTGCAATGGTCCTTTTGCACCACAGTCTCCAACCTCTGCTCTCTGTAACAATCTCTCTGCACCCCAGTCTAAAAACTCTGCTCTCTACAACAACGCTTTTGCACCCCAGTTTCCAAACTCTGCTCTCTGCAAAAGTTTTTTTGCACCCCAGTCTCAAACATCTGCTCCCTGCAACAGTCTTTCTGCAACTCTCTCTGACAAACTCTGCTCTCTGCAACGATCATTTTGCACCCCAGTCTTCAAACTCTGCTTTATGTAAAAGTCTTTCGGCACCTCAGTCTCCAACCTCTTCTTTCTGTAAGATCCTTCTGTACCCCAGTTTCCAAACTCTGCTCTCTGTAAAAGTCCTTCTGCACCTCAGTCTCCAACCTCTGCTCTCTGAAACAGTCCTTCTGCTCCACAGTCTCCAACCTCTGCTCTCTGTAAGCGTCCTTCTGTCCCGCAGTCTCCCACCTCTTCTCTCTGTAATGGTTTTTCTGCACCCAGTCTCCAAACTCTGATCTCTGTAACAATTCTTCTTGACCCTAGTCTCCAACCTCTGCTGTCTTCAACGATCTTTTAGCACCCCAGTCTCCAACCTCTGCTCTCTTCAAAAGTCCTTCTGTACCCCAGTCTCCAACATCTGCTCTCAACAACAGTCCTTCTGAACCTAAGTCTGAAAACTCTGCTCTCTGCAACGATCCTTGTGCACCCCAGTTTCCAAACTCTGCTTTTTGTAACAGTCCTACTGAACCTCAGTCTCGAAAATCTACTCTCTGTAACAGTCCTTTTGCTCCCCAGTCTCCAACCTGTGCTCTCTGTAACAGTCCATCTGCTACCCAGTCTCCAACCTCTGCTCTCTGTAACAGTCCTTCTGTACCTCAGTCTCCAACCTCTGCTCTTTGTAACGGTCGTTCTGCACCCCAGTCTTCAACCTCTTCTTTCTGTATCATTCCTTCTGCACTACAGTTTCCAACCTCTGCTCCCTGCAACATTCCTTCTGCAGCTCAGTCTCCATCCTCTGCTCTCTGCAACAGTTCTTCTGCACCCCAGTCTCCAACATCTGCTCTCTGCAACAGTTCGTCTGCACCCCAGTATCCAAGGTCTGCACTCTGAAACAGTGTTTCTCCACTCCATTCTCCAACCTCTGCTCTCTGTATCAGTCCTCCTGTAGTGCAGTATCCAAAATCTGCACTCTGTAAGGGTTCTCCTGCTCCCCAGTCTTCGACCTCTGCTTTCTGTATCAGTCCTTTTGCACCAAACTCTCAAACCTCTGTATCTGCAACAATCCTTCTACACCGCATTCTCCAAACTCTGCTATCTTCAACAGTCCTTCTGTACCCCAGGCTCCAAACTTTGCTCTCTGTAACAATCCTTCTGCACCTCAGTCTCAAAACTCTGCTCTTTATAACGGTGCTTCTGCACCTCACTCTCTAACTTCTACTCTCTGTAACAGTCCTTCTGCAGCTCAGTCTCCAACATCTGCTCTCTCTGAGATCCTTCTGCAACCCAGTCTGTAAACTCTGACCTCTGTAACAGTCCTTCTGCACCCCTTCTCCAACCTCTATTCTCTATAACATTCCTTTTGGGCGCTGGTCTCAAACTTCTGCTCTCTACAAAGATCCTTCTGCACCCCATTCTCCATCCTCTACTCTCTACAACAGTCCTTCTGCACCCCAGTCTCCAATATCTGCTCTCTGAAACAGTCCTTCTGCACCTCAGTCTGAAAACTCTGTTCTCTGCAACGATCCTTCTGCACCCCAGTCTCCAACCTCTGTTCTCTGTAACAGTTCTGCTGTACCACAGTCTCTAAGCTCTGCTCTCTGTAAGATCCTTCTGCAACCCTGTCTCCAAACTCTGCTGTCTGTAACAGTCCTTCTGCACTTCAGTCTCCAACCTCTGCTCTCTGTAACAGGCATTTTGCACCCCATTCTCCAACCTCTGCTCTCTGCAACAGTTCTTCTGCTCCCGATTCTCCAAACTCTGCTTTCTGTATCAGTCCATCTGTACCCCAATCTCCAACCTCTGCTCTCTGTAACAGTACTTCTGCAACTCAGTCTACAAACTCTGCTCTCTGCAACAGTCCTTCTGCAACCCAGTCTCCAACATCTGCTCTCCGCAAAAGTCCTTCTTCACTAAAGTCTCCAACCTCTACCTCTGTAACAGTCCTACTGCAACACAGTCTTCAACCCGTACTCTCTGCAACAGTCCTTCTTCACCCAAATCTCAAAACTGTGCTCTCCGCAAAAGTCCTGCTACACCCCATGTCCAACCTCTGCTCTCTGCAACAGTCCTTTTGCACCTCAATCTCCAATCTCTGCTCTAAGCAACGATTCATCTGCACCTCAGTATCCAAAATCTACTCTCTGTAACAGTCCTCCTGCTCCCCAGTCTCTAACCTCTGCTGTCTGCAACGATCCTTCTTCACCCCAGTCTGCAACGTCTGCTCTCTGCAACAAACTTTCTGCACCCCAGTCTGCAACATCTGCTCTATGCAACAGTCCTTCTGCACCCCTGTCTCCAACCTCTGCTCTATGTAATATCCTTCTGCACCACATTTTCAAAACTCTACTCCCAGTAACATTCCATCTCTACCCCAGTCTCCAACCTCTGCTTTCTGCAACGGTACTGCTGCACATGAGTCTCCAACCTCTGTTCTCAGTAACAGGCCTTCTTCTCCGCATCTCCAACCTCTTCTCTATAACAGTCCTTCTGCACCTCAGTCTCCAACCTCTGCTCTCTGCAACAGTACTTCTGCACCCCTGTCTCCAACCTCTGCTTTCTGTAAGACTCTTCTGCACCCTAGTCTCCAAACTCTGCTCTATATAAGAGTCCTTCTGCACCTCAATCTCCAACATGTGCTCTCTGCAACAGTCCTTCTACACCCGATTCTCTAAACTCTGTTCTCTGCAACAGTCCTTCTGAACCACAGTTTCCAACATCTGCTCTCTGAAACAGTTTTTCTTTACCCTAGTCTCCAACGTATACTCACTGTAACAGTCCTGTACTGCAGTCTCCAAACTCTGCTCTCTCTAAATGTCCTTCTGCACCACAGTCTCCAACCTCTGCTCTCTGTATTAGTACTTCTGCACCCCAGTCTCCAATTTCTGCTCTCTGTAACATTCCCTCTGCATCTCAGTCTCCAAACTCAGCTCTCTGCGACAGTTCTTCTGCACCCCAGTCTCTAAGCTCTTCTCTCTGCAACAGTTCTTCTGAACCCCAGTCTCCAATATCTGCACTCTGAAATAGTCCTTCTCAACCCCAGACTCCAACCTCTGCTCTCTGTAACAGGCCTCCTGTACTGCGGTCTTTAAAGTCTGCTCTCTGTAATTTTCCTTCTTCACCACAGTCGCCAACCTCTTCTTTCTCTATCAGTCCTTCTGCACCCCAGTCTCAAACCAGTGATCTCTGTAACAGTCCTTCTGCATCTCAGTCTCCAAATTCTGCTCTCTGCAACATTTCTTCTGCACCCAAGTCTCCAAACTCTGTTCCCTCAAAAAGTCCTTCTACACCACAGTCTCCAACCTCTGCTATCTGCAACAGTTTCTCTGCACCCCAGTCTTCAAAATATGCTCTCTGTAACAATCCTTCTGCACCTCAGTCTCCAACCTCTACTCTCTGTAACAGTCGTTCTGCACCTCAGTCTCAAACCTCTGTTCTCTGTAAGATCTTTAGGCAACCAGTCTCCAAATTCTTCCCTCTGTAACAGTCCTTCTGCTCCCTGTCTCCAAACCTTTCTCTCTGTAACAAGCATTCTGCACCCCAGTCTCCAAAAACTGCTCTATGCAACAGTCCTTCTGCACCTCAGACTGAAAATTCTGTGCTCTGAAATGATCCTTCTGCACTCCAGTCTTTAAACACTGCTCTCTGTAACAGTCTTTCTGCTTCCAAGTCTCCAACCTCTGCTCTCTGTTACAGGACCTCAGCAAGTCAGTCTCCAACGTCTGCTCTCTGCAACAGTCCTTCTGCACCCCAGTCTCCAACCTCTGCTCTCTACAAGAGTCCTTGTGCACCCTACTTACCATCATCTGCTCTCTGCAACAGTCCTTATTCACCCCAGTCTCCAACATCTGCTCTCTTCAACAGTTCTTCTGCACCTCAGTCTGAAAAATCCGCTCTCTGCGACGACACTTTTGCACCCAAGTCTCCTACCTCTGCTCTCTGTAACAGTCCTTCTACACCTCAGTCTCCCAAATCTGCTATCTGTAACATCCTTCTGACACCAAGTCTTTAAACTCTGCACTCTGTAGCAGTCCTTTTGCACCCCAGTCTCCAAACTCTGCTCTCTGTAACAGTCCTTCTGCACCCCAGTCTCCAAACTCTGCTCTGTGTAACAGTCTTCTGCACCACAGTTTCTAAAATCTACTCTCTGCAACAGTCTTTCTGCACCCTAGTCTCCAACCTCTGCTCTCTGCAATGATCCTACTGCACCCCACTCTCCAACCTCTGATCTCTACAAAAGTCCTTCTGCACCTCAGTCTTCAACTTCCGCTCTCTGTAAGATCCTTCTTCACCCCTGTCTCTAAGCTCTGCTCCTTTCTTTTTTTTTTAAAGAGAGAGTGAAGAGGAGAGAGAGAGAGAGAGAGAGAGAGAGAGAGAGAGAGAGAGAGAGAATTTTTAATATTTATTTTTCAGTTCTCGATGGACACAACATCTTTGTTGGTATATGGTGCTGAGGATCGAACACGGGTCGCACGCATACCAGGCGAGCGCACTACCGCTTGAGCCACATCCCCAGCCCCAAGCTCTGCTTTTTTCAACCATCCTTCTGTACACCAGTCTCCAAACTCTACTCTATGTAACAGGACTTCTGCACCTTAGTCTCCAATCACTGCTCTCTGCAACACTCCTTCTGCACCACAGTCTCCAAACCCTGGTCTCTGTTAGATCCTTCTGCACTCCAGATTCTTAACTCTGTTCTCTGTAACATTCCTTCTCTTCCCCAGTCTTTATTTTCTGCTTTGTGCAAGTGTCCTGCGGCACCTTAGTCTCCAACCTCTGTCCACTGCAACAGTCTTTCTGCTCCCAGTTTCCAACCACTGCTCTCTGTAACAGGCCTTCTTCACCCCACTCTCCAAATACTGCTTTCGGTATCAGTCCTTCTGAACCTCAGTCTCAAACCTCTCTGTCTGTATCTATCCTTCTGCACCTCAGTCTCCAACCTGTGCTCTCTGTATCATTCATTTTGCACCCCAGTCTCCAACCTCTGCTCTCTGTAACAGTTTTTCTATACCGCAGTCTCCTAACTTTGGTCTCTGTAACAGTCCTTCTGTACCCCAATTTCCCACCTCTACTTTCTGTAACAGTCTTTCTGCACATCAGTCTGATAACTCTGCTGTCTACACGATCCTTCTTAACCCCAGTTTCAAAACATTGCTCTATGTAATAGTCCACCTGCACCTCAATCTCCACCCTCTCCTCTCTATAACAGGCCTTCTGCACGCCAGTCTCCAAAGTCTTCTCCCTGTAGCAGGCCTTCTGCACCCCAGTCTCCAAAATCTGCTCTCTGCAACGATCCTTCTGTAACCCAGGCTCCAAACTCTGCTCTCTGCAATGATTCTAGTGCACTCCAGTCTCCAACCTCTGATCTCTGCCACAGTCCTTCTGCACCACAGTTTCCAAATTCTGCGCTCTGTAAGATCCTTCTGTACCCCTGTATCCAACCTCTGCTCTTGGTAACAGTCCTTCTGCAACCAAGTCTCCAACCTCGACTCTCTGTAGCAGAACTTCCACACATCAGTCTCTAAACTCTGCTCTCTGCAACAGTCCTTCTGCAGCATATTCTCCAACCACTGCTCTCTACAACAGTCATTCTGCACCCTAGTTACCAACATCTGCTCTCTGCAACAGTCCTTCTGCACCCCAGTCTCCTACCTCTGCTCTCTTTAACAGTCCGTCTTCTCCGCAGTCTCCCAACTCTGCTCTCTGTAAGATCCTTCTGCAACCCAGTCTTTAAACTTTGCACACAGACCTTCTGCACAACAGTCTCCAACCTCTGCTCTCTGTAAGAGGCCTTCTGCACCCCAGTCTCCAACCTATTCTCTCTGCAACGATTTTTCTCCACCCCAGTCTTCAACATCTGCTCTCTGCAACAGTCCTTTTGCACCCCAGTCTCCAAACTCTGCTCTGTATAAGATCCATCTGAACCCCAGTCTTCATCCTCTTCTCTCTGTAACAGTCCTTCTGCATTCCAGTCTCCAAACTCTGATCTCTGTAAGAAGTCCTTCTGCACCTCAGTCCCCAATCTCTGCTCTATGTAATAGTCCATCTTAATCCCAGCCTCTAAAATCTGCTCTCTGCAACAGTCCTTCTTCACCTCAGTCTCCAACATCTGCTCTCTGCAGCAGTCTTTCTGAACCCAAGTCTCCAAACTCTGCTCTTTTCAACGATCCTTCTGGACCCCTGTCTCCAACGTCTTCTCTTTGCAACAGTCCTTTTACACCACAGTCTCCAACCTCTGGTCTCTTTAAGATTTTTCTGCACTCCAGTTTCCAAACTCTGCTCTCTGTAAGATCCATCTGAACCCCAGTCTTCAACCTCTGCTCTCTGTAACAGTCCTTCTGCACCCCAGTCTTTAAACTTTGCACTCTGTAACAGTCGTTCTGCACAACAGTCTTTAAACTCTGCTCTCTGTAACAGGACTTCTGCACTCCTTTCTCCAACCTCTTCTCTCTTCAACGATTCTTCTCCATCCCAGTCTCCAACATCTGCTCTCTGCAACAGTCCTTTGCACCCAAGTCTCCAAAAACTGCTCTCTGTAAGATCCATCTAAACCCCAGTCTCCAACCTCTGCTCTCTGTAACTGTCCTTCTGAACCCCAGTTATCAAACTCTGCTCTCTGTAACAGTCTTTCTGAACCCAGTCTCCAATATCTGCTCTCTGCAACAGTACTTCTACACCCCAGTCTCCAAACTCTGCTCTCTGCAATGATCCTTCTGGATCCCAGTCTCCAACGTCTGCTCTCTGCAACAGTCCTTCTGCACAACAGTCTCCAACCTCTGCTCTCTATAATATCCTTCTGCACTCCAGTTTCCAAACTCTGCTCTTTGTAATATTCATCTGAACCCCAGTCTTCAACCTCTGCTCTCTGTAACAGTCCTTCTGCACTGCAGTCTTTAAAATTTGCACTCTGTAACAGTCGTTCTGCACAACAGTCTTTAAACTCTGCTTTCTGTAACAGGACTTCTGCACTCCAGTCTCCAACCTCTTCTCTCTTCAATGATTCTTCTCCACCCCAGTCTCCAACATCTTCTCTCTGCAACAGTCCTTTGCACCCCAGTCTCCAAACACTGCTCTCTGTAAGATCCATCTGAACCCCAGTCTCCAACCTCTGTTCTCTGTAACTGTCCTTCTGCAGCCCAGTCATCAAACTCTACTCTCTGTAACAGTCTTTCTGAACCCCAGTCTCCAATATGTGCTCTCTGCAACAGTACTTTTATACCCCAGACTCCAAACTCTGCTCTCTGCAACGATCCTTCTGGAACCCAGTCTCCAACTTCTGCTCTCTGCAACAGTCCTTCTGCACGACAGTCTGCAAACTCTTCTCTCTGTAATATTCTTCTGCACTACAGTTTCCAGATTCTGCTCTATGTAACATTATTTCTCGACCCCAGTCTTCAACCTCTGTCCTCTGAAACAGTACTTCTGCTCCCCAGACTCCAAGATCTGCTCTCTGTAACAGTTTTTCCGTACCGCAGTCTCCAACCTGTGCTTTTTGTAAGGGTTCTTCTACACCCCAGTCTACAACCTCTGCTTTCTTTATCAGTCTGTCTGAACCCCAGTCTCTAACCTCTGTTCTCTGTATCTAACCGTGTTCACCTCAGTCTCCAAACTGTGCTCTATGTAAGAATCTTTCTGCACCCCAGTCTCCAACCTCTGCTCTTGATAACAGTCCTATACCGCAGTCTCCAACATCTGCTCTCTGTAACAGTCCTTCTGCACCCCAATTTCCAAACTCTGCTTCTCGTAAAAGTCCTTCTGCACCTGAGTCTCCAAACTCTCTTATGTGTAACAGTCCTTCTACACCTCAGTTACCAACATCTGCTCTTTGTAACCGTCCTTTTTGACCTCAGTCTGAAACCTCTGCTCTCTGCAGGATCCTTTTGCACCCCAGTCTCAAACCACTGCTCTCTGTAACAGTCCAACTGCACCTCAGTCTCCAAACTCTGCTCTCTGTAAGATCCTTCAACAACCCAGTCTCCAAACTCTGCTCTCTATAACAGTCCTTCTGCACCCCAGTCTCCAAACTCTCCTCTCTGCAACAGTCATTCTGCACCCCAGTCTCGAACATCTGCTCTCTACAACAGTCCTTCTGAACCTCAGTCTGAAAACTCTGCTCCCTTAAACCACCCTTCTGCACGCCAGTCTCCTAATTCTGCTCTCTGTAACAGTCCTTCTGCACCTCATTCTCCCAACTCTGCTCTCTGTAAGATCCTTCTATAGCCCATTCTTTAAACTCTTGACTCTGTAACAGTCCTTCTGCACAACAGTCTCCAAACCCTGCTCTCTGTAACAGGACTTCTGCAATCCAGTCTCAAACCTCTTCTCTCTGTAACAGTCCTTCTGTACTGCAGTTTTCAAACTCTTCTCTCTGTAATGGTCCTTCTGCACCCCACTCTTTAACCTCTGCTTTCTCTATAAGTCCTTCTGAACTCAAGTCTCCAACCTCTGCTTTCTGTAACAGTCCTTCTGCACCTAAGTCTACAACGTCTGCTCTCTGCAACAGTCCTTTGGCACCCCAATCTCCATACTCTGGTCTCTTCAAAAGTCCTTCTACACCCAAGTCTTTAACCTCTACACACTGCAACCGTCCTTCTGCACCTCAGTCTCCAACCTCTTCTCTTTTCGAAGATCTTTCTGCACCTCAGTCTTCAACATCTGCTCTCTGTAACAGTACTTCTGCACCCCAATCTCCAAAATCTGCTCTCTGTAACAGTCCTTCGGCACCCCAGTCTCCACCCTATGCTCTCTGCAACGATTCTTTTACACGAAAATCTCCAAACTCTGCTCTCTGCAACAGTTCTTTTGCACCCTAGTCTTCAACATCTGCTCTCTGCAACAGTTTTTCTAAACCTCATTCTGAAAACTCAGCTCCCTGCAACGATCCTTGTGGACCAAAGTCTACATCCTCTGCTCTCTCTGACAGTCCTTCAGCACCTCATTCACCAACCTCTGCTCTCTAAGATCCTTATGCCGCCCAGTCTCCAAATGCTGCTCTATGTTACAGGCCTTCTGCTCCCCAGTCTCCAAGCTCTGCTCTGTGTAACAGGACTTCTTCACCTCAGTCTCTAACCTCTTCTATCTGCAACGATCTTTCTGCACCCCATTCTCCAACCTCTGCTCTCTGCAACAGTCCTATTTCACCCCAGTATCCAACCTCTGCTCTCTGTAAGATAATTCTGCACATCTGTCTCCAACCTCTGCTATATTTAACAGTACTTCTGTACCACAGTCTTCAACCTCTATTCTCTGTAACGGTCCTTCTGCACCCCAGTCTCCAAACACTGCTCTCTGTAACAGTTTTTCTTCACATCAGTCTTCAACAACTGCTCTCTGCAAAAGGCCTTATGCAACCCAGTCTTCGACGTCTGCTTTCTGCAACAATCCTTCTGCACCCCAGTCTCCAAACTTTCCTCTCTGTAAGATCCTTCTGCTCCCAGGTCTCCAAACACTACACTCAGTATCAGTCCTTTTGCACAACAGTCTCCAAACACTGCTCCCTGTAACAGTTTTTTTGCACCTCAGTCTTAAACAACTGCTTTCTGCAACACTCCTTCTGCACCCCAGTCTCCAACCTCTGCTCTCTGCAACAATCCTTCTGCATCCCAGTCTCCAAACTTTCCTCTCTGAAAGATTTTTCTACGCCCAGTTTTCAAGCTCTGCTCTCTGTAACATTCCGTCTGCACCCCAGTCTCCAAGGTCTGCCCTCTACAATGGTCCCTCTGCACCCCAGTCTCCAACCTTGTTCTCTACATCAGTTTTTCTGTACCGCAGTCTTCAACCTTTGTTCTCTGTAAGGGTCCTTCTGCAACCCAGTCTCCAACCTCTGCTTTCTGTATCAGTCATTAGGCACCACAGTCTCCAAACTCTGCTCTCTGTAACAGTCCTTCTGCACCTCACTCTTCAACCTCTGCTCTCTGCAACAGTCCTTCTGCACACCAGTCTTTTTTTTTTTAATTGGTTGTTCAAAACATTACAGAGCTCAAGACATATCATCTTTCATACATTCGACTCAATTGGGTTTTGAACTCCCCAAATACATAATACAGACTCACTTCTGTTACATACTCACATTTTTACATAAAGGCATATTAGTGATTGTTGTATTCTGCTACCTTTCCTATCCCCTACTATCCCCCCTCCCCTCCCCTCCCCTCCCAACATCCCTCTCTACCTCCTCTGCTGTTGTTCAATTCTCTCCCCTTTTTCCCCCCACCCCCTTGCCCCTCATAACCTCTTATTATTTTGTGTATCACTGAAGGTCTCCTACCATTTCCATATGTTTTCCCTTCTCTCTTCCTTTCTCTCCCCCCATTCGTCTTAGTTTACTGTTAGTCTTTTCCTCATGCTCTTCCTTCCTGTTCTATTCTTAGTGGCTCTCTTTATATCAAAGAAGACATTTGACATTTGTTTTTTAGGGCTTGGCTAGCTTCACTTAGCATAATCTGCTCTAATGCCATCCATTTCCCTGCAAATTCTATGATTTTGTCGTTTCTTTGTGCTGCATAATACTCCACCTCACTCTTCAACCTCTGCTCTCTGCAACAGTCCTTCTGCACACCAGTCTTAAACCTCTGCTGTCTGCAACAGTCCTTCTGAACCCCAGTCTCCATCATCTGCTCTCTGTAACAGTCTTTCTGTACTGCAGTTTCCAAACTCATCTCTCTGTTACGGTCCTTCTGCACCCCACTCTCCAACCTCTGCTTTCTCTATCAGTCCTTCTGCACTCACGTCTCCAACCTCTGCTCTCTGTAATAGTCTTTCTGCACCTCAGTCTTCAACGTCTGCTCTCTGCAACAGTCCTTCAGCACCTCAATCTCCAACCTCTGCTCTCTGTTACAGTCCTTTTGTACTACAGTCTCCAAATTCTTCTCACTGTAATGGTCCTTCTGGACCCCAGTCTCCAAACTCTGCTTTCTGTATTAGTTCTTCTGCACCCTGGTCTCTAAACTCTGCATTCTGTAACAGTCATTCTGCAACTCAGACTACAATTTCTGCTCTCTGCAACAGTCCTTCTGCACCCTAATCTCCAAACTCTGCTCTCTGCAACAGCCCATCTGCACTTCAGTGTAAAAACTCTGCTCTCTGTAAGATCCTTCTGAAACCCAGTCTTCAACCTCTGCTTTCTGCAATGGTCCTTCTGCACCCCAGCCTCTAACCTCTCTTCTCTACAACAGTTATTCTGCAACCCAGTTTCCAACCTCTGCTCTTTGTAACATTCCTTCTGTACCACAGTCTCCAACCTCTGTTCTCTGTAAAGGTCCTTCTGCACCCCAGTCTCCAACCACTGCTTTCTTTATCAGTCCTTTTGCACCACATTCTCTAAACTCTGCTCTCTGTAACAGTCCTTCTGCACCTCAGTCTGCAACCTCTGCTCACTGAAATAATCCTTCTGCACCCCAGTCTCTAACCTCTGCTCTCTGCAAAAGTTCTTCTGCACCACAGTCACCAACCTCTGCTTTCTGTATCAGTCCTTCTGCACCCACGTCTCCAACCTCTGCTCTCTGTAACAGTCCTTCGGCACCTCAGTCTCCAAAATGTACTTTCCTCAGCAGTCCTTATCTACTCTAGTCTCCAACCTCTGCTCTCAGTAACAGTTTTTCTGCACCTCAGTCTGAAATCTCTTCTCTCTGGAACGATCCTTCTGCATCTCAGTCTCAAACCTCTTCTCTGTGTAACAGTCTTTATGTACCTCAGTCTCCGAACTTTTGTCTCTGTAAGATCCTTTTGCAACCCACTCTTTAAAATCTGCTCTCTGTAACTATCCTTCTGCACCCCAGTATCAAAGCACTGCTCTCTGTAACAGGCCTTCTGCACCCCAATCTCCAACCTACGCTGTCTATAACAGGCCTTTTGACCCCAGTCTCCAAACTCTTCTCTCTTCAACTATTTTTCTGCACCCCAGTCTCTAACCTCTGCTCTCTGCACCAGTCCTCCTTCACCCCAGTCTCAAACCTATGCTGTCTGTAAGATCCTTCCGCACACCTGTCTCCAACCTCTGCTCTCTGTAAAAGTACTTCTGAAAAGCAGTCTCGAAACTCTGCTCTCTGTAAAGGTCCTTCTGCATTTCAATCTCCAATCTTTGTTTCTGCAACACTCCTTCTGCAACCCAGTCTCCAAAATTAGCTCTATGGAATAGATTTTCTGCACATGAGTCTCCAACCTGTGCTCTCTGTAAAAGTTCTACTGCACCCCAGTCTTCAAACTGTGCTTTCTGTAAAAGTCCTTCTGCACGTCAGTCTCCAATCTCTGCTCTCTATAACGATCCTTCTACACCCCAGTCTCCAAAATCTGCTCTCTGCAACAATCCTTCTGCACCCCAGTCTCCAAAGTCTGCTCTCTGTAACAGTCCTTTTGCACCCCAGTCCCCAACCTCTTGTCTCTGCAACAGTCCTTCACTACCCAAGTCTCCAAAATCTGCTCTCTGCAACAGTCCTTCTACCCACTAGTCTCAATATTCTGCTCACAGCAATGATCCTTCTGCACCACAATCTCCAACCAATGTTCTCTTCAACAGTTCTTCTGCACTCCAGTCTCAAACCTCTGCTCTCTGTAAGGGTCCTAATGCACCCCAGTATCTAACCTCTGCTTTCTGTATCAGTCGTTTTCCACCACAGTCTCGATAATCTGCCCTCTGTAAATGTTTTTATGCAACTCAGTCTTCAAACTCTGCTCTCTGCAACAGTCCTTCTGCACCTCAGTCTCCAACCTTTGCTCTCTGTAAGGGTCCTTCGGCACCTGAGTCTCCAACCTCTGCTTTCTGTATCAGTCCTTCTGTACCCCAGTCTCTAACATCTGCTCTCTGCAACAGTCCTTCTCCACCTCAGTCTCAAACTTTGCTCTCTGCAACAGTCTTTCTGCACCCTGTCACCAAGCTCTGCTTTCTGTATCAGTCCTTCTGCACCCCAGTCTCCAACCTCTGCTCGCTGTAACAGTCCTTCTGGAACCTAGTCTCCAAACTTTGCTCTCTAAAACGGTCCTTCTGCACCCCAATCTCAAACCTCTGTTTTCTGCAACAGTCTTTCTACAACCCAGTCTCCAATCTCTGCTCTCTGTAACAGTCCTTCTGCACCCCAGTATCCAACCTCTGCTCTCTGTAACAGTACTTGTGAACCCCAGTCTTCAACCTCTTCTCTCTGCAACATTCCTACTGCACCCAGTATCAAACATATGCTCTCTGTAAAAGTCTGTCTGCACCCCGGTCTCCAACCTCTGCTCTCTGTAATGATTCTTATGTACCCCAGTCTTTAATCTGCTCTCTGCAACAGTCCTTCTGCACCTCAGTCTCCAAACTCTGCTTTCTGCAACAGTCCTTCTGCACCCAAGTCTTGAAACTCTGCTCTCTGCAACGATCCTTCTGCACCTCAGTCTCCAACTTTTGCTCTCTGCAACGATAACTCTGCACCCCAGTCTGAAACCTCTGCTCGCTGCAACAGTCCTTGTGAACCTTAGTCTCCAACATCTGCTTCCTGAAACAGTTGTTCTGTTGCTCAGTCTGAAAACTCTGCTCTCTGCCATAATCCATCTGCAACCCAGTGTTAACCTCTGCTCTCTGTAACAGTCCTTCTGTACCTCAGTCTCAAATCTCTGCTCTATGCAACAGTCCTTCTGCACACAAGTCTCCAACATCTGGTCTCTTAAGCAGTCCTTTAGCAACTCAGTCTCCAACCTCTGCTCTCTGCAACAGTACTTCTACACCCTAGTCTTCATACTCTGCTCGCCCCAACGATCCTTGTGCACCCCAGTCTCCAACCTCTGCTCTCAGCAACAGTACTTCTACACCCTAGTCTTCATACTCTGCTCGCCCCAAGGATCCTTCTGCAACCCAGTCTCCAACCTCTGTTCTCTACATCAGTTATTTTGCACCCCAGTCTCCAACCTCTGTTCTCTACATCAGTTCTGTTGCACCCCAGTCTCCAACCTCTGCTCTCTGTAACAGTCCTCTGTACCGCCTTATCCAACCTCTGTTCTCTGTAAGGGTCCTTATGCACCCAAGTATCCAACCTCTGCTTTCTGTATAAATCGTTTTGCACCACCATCACCAAACTCTTCTCTATCTAACAGTCCTTCTGCAACTCAGTCTGCAACATCTGCTCTCTGCAACAGTCCTTCTGCAACCCAGTCTCCATTCTCTGCTCTCTGCAACAGTCTTTTTGCACCCTAGTCTCCAAAATTTGCTCTCTGCAGCAGTCCTTCTCCACCCCAGTCTCCAAACTGTGCTCTCTATAACAGTCCTTTTGTACTGCATTCTCCAAACACTGATCTCTGGAAGGGTACTTCTACACCCGAGTCTCCAACTTCTGCTTTCTGTATCAGTCCATCTGCACCCCATTCTCCACCCTGTGCTCTGTGTAACTTTCCCTCTGCACCTTACTCTCAAACCTCTGCTCTCTGTTACAGTCCTTATAGACCCCAGTCTCAAAACTCTGCTCTCTATAACAATCCTCTGCACCTCAGTCTCCAACCTCTGGTCTCTGCAACGGTCCTTCTGCACCTGAGTCTCCAACCTCTACTCTCTGTAACTGTGCTTGTAGACCTCAGTCTCCAAATCTGCTCTATGTAATATCCTTCTGCAACCCAGTCTCCAAATTCTGCTCTCTGTGACAGTTCTTCTGCACCTCACTCTCCAAACTCTGCTCTCTTTAAAACACCTTCCGCACCCAAGTCTCCAACCTCTTCTCTCTGTATCAGACCTTCTGCACCACAGTCTCCATCCTCTGCTCTCTGCAACGATCCCTCTGCACACCAGTCTCCAAACTCTGCTCGCTGCAGCAGTCCTTGTACACCCCATTCTCCAACATCTGCTCTCTGCAACAGTTCTTCTGTACCTCTGTCTGAAAACTCTGCTCTCTGCAATAATCCTTCTGCACCCGAGTCTCCAACCTCTGTTCTCTGTAACAGTCCTTCCGTACCTCAGTCTTCAACTTCTTCTCTGTATCAGTCCTGCACCCCTGTCTCCTATATCTGCTCTCTGTATCAGTCCTGCTCCCCTGTCTCCCATTTCTGTTCTCTGTAACAGTCCTTCTTCACCTCAGTCTTCAACCTCTGCTCTGTGTAACAATCGTTCTGCACCCCAGTGTCCAAAATCTGCTCTCTGCAACGATCCTTCTGCATCCAAGTCTCCAACATCTCCTCTCTGTAACAGTCCTTCTGCACCCAAGTCTCCAACATCTGATCTCTGCAACAGTCCTTCTACACCTGAGTCTGGAAACTCTGCTGTCTCCAACGATCCTTTTGCACCCCAGTCTCAAAACTCTGCTCTCTGTAACAGGCCTTCTGCACCCCAGTCTCCAAACTCTGCTCTCTTTAGCAGTTCTTCTGCACCCCAGTAGCAAAACTCTGCTCTTTGTTACAGTCCGTCTGCATCACAGTCTCCTACATCTGCACTCTGCAATAGGCCTTCAGCACCCCAGATTCCAACTTCTGGTTTTTGCAACAGTCATTCTACACCCCAGTCTCCAACCTCTGGTATCTGCAACAGTAGTTCTGAACCCCAGACTCCAAACTCTGCTCTCTATAACAATCTTTTTGTGCCTCAGTCTCCAACCTCTAATCTCTGTTACAGTCCCTCTGCACCTCACTCTCCAACTTCTGCTCTCTGTAAGTTTTATCTGAAACCCAGTCTCCAAATTCTGCCCTCTGTAACAGTCCTTCTGCACGCCTTCTCCAACTCTCCTCTCCGTAACAGGCATTCTCCACCCCAGTCTCCAACGTCTGTTCTCTATCACAATCCTTCTGCACACCAGTCGCCAACCTCTTCTCTCTGTAACAGTCCTGCTGCACCTCGGTCTACAATCTCTGCTCTCTGTAACATCCTTCTGCAACCTTTCTAAAAACTCCGCTCTCTGAAACAGTCCTTCTGCACCTCAGTCTCCAAACTCTGTTCTTTGCAACACTCTTTCTGCACCCCAGTCGCCAAACTCTACTATCTGTAACAGTCCTTCTGTACCGCAGTCTCCAAACACTTCTCTCTGTAAAGGACCATCTGCACTCCAGTCTCCAAACTCTGCTTTCTGTATCAGTCCTTCTGCACGCCAGTCTACAACCTCTGCTCTCTGTAAGAGTCTTTCTGCACCTCATATCCAAACTCTGCTATCTGCAACAGTTTTTATGCACCCCAGTCTACAACCTCTGGTGTCTGCAAAATTCCTTCTGCACCCCAGTTTGCAACGTGTGCTCTGTGTAACAGTGCTTCTGCATCCCAACTCCAACTCTGCTCTCTGCAATGATCCTTCTGTACGCAGTCTTAAACCTCTGCTCTCTGCAAAAGTCTTTCTGCACCCCACTCTCCAAACTCTGTTCTCTGTAACAATCTTTATCCACCACAGTCTTCAACTTCTGCTCTCTGAAGGAGTCCTTCTGCACCCCAGTCTCCAACATCTGCTCTCTAAACAGTCCTTCTGCACCCCAGTCTCCAACGTCTGCTCTCTGCAACAGTCCTTCTGCACCTGAGTGTCCAAACTCTGCTCTCTGAAACGATCCTTCTGAACCCCAGTCTCCAACCTCTGCTCTCTGAAAGATCCTTCTGACCCCAGTTTCCAAACTCTGCTCTCTGTAATATTCCTTCTCCACGCCAGTCTCCAAACTCTGCTTTCTGCAACGGTCGTACTGCACCCCAGTCTCCAAACTCTGTACTCCACAACACTCCTTCTGCTCCCCAGTCTCTAAACTCTGCTCTCTGTAAAGGTCCTTTTGCAAGCCAGTCTCCAACCTCTGCTTTCTTTGTCCGGTCTTCTGTGCCTCAGTCTCCAACATCTGCTCTCTGCAAAAGTCTTTCTGCATCGCATTCTTTATCTTCTGCTCCCTGCTACAGTCCTTCTGAACAACAGTTTCCAACATCTTCTCTCTGAAAACGTTTTTGGGTACCCTAGTCTCCAACCTCTTCTCTCTGCAACAGTCCTTCTGTACTGCAGTCTCCAACTTCTGCTCTCTGCAACGAAACTTCTACACCCAAGTCTCCAACATCTGCTCTCTGCAAAAGTCTTTCTGCACCTCAATCTGAAAATTTTGCTCTCTGCAACAATCCTTTTGCACCCCAGACTTCAACATCTGCTCTCTGTAACAGTCCTTCTTCACTCAGTTTCCAAACTCTGCTCAATGTAACATCCTTCTGCAACACAGTTTCCAAAATTTGCTCTCCTTAACAGTCTTTCTGCACCTCAGTCTCCAACCTCTATTCTCTATAACAGTCGATCTACACCTCAGTCTGAAATCTCTTCTCTATCAGGATCCATCTGAATCCCAGTCTCCAGACACTGCTCTCTGTAACAGTCCTCCTGCACCTAAGTCTCCAAAATCTGCTGTTATTAAGATCCTTCTGCCACTCAGTCCCTAACTCTGCTCTCTATAACAGTCTTTCTGCACCACAGTCTTCAACCTCTGCTCTATGTAACAGGCCTTTTGCACCCAAGCCTCCAACATTTTCTCTCTGCAACGATCATTCTACATTTCAGTCTCCAACATCTGCTCTCTTTAAGATTTTTCTGCAACCCAGTCTCCCAACTCTGTCCTCTCTAACAGACTTTCTGCACCACTTCTTTGAACTCTCCTTTCATAACAGGCCTTCTGCACCCCAGTCTCCAAATTCTGTTTTCTATAACAAGCCTTCTGCACCCCAGTCTCCAACGTCTGCTCTCTGAAACAGTCCTTCTGCACCCCAGTCTCCAACCTGTGGTCTCTGCAAAAGTCTTTCTGCACCTCAGTTTTAAAACGCTGTTCTCTGCTACGATTCTTTTGCACCTCAGTCTCCAACCTCTACTCTGTGTAGAGGTTGCAACAGTCTCCAACCTGTGCTCTCTGTAACAGTCCTTCTGCACCACAGTCTCCCACCTCTTCTCTCTGTAACGACCTTTCTGCAGCCCAGTCTCCACCTCTACTCCCTTCAAGGATTCTTCTGCAACTCAGTCTCCAACTTCTGCTCTCTTCAAAGATTTTTCCAAACCCGAGTCTCCAAACTCTGCT